>NC_056726.1:527445463-527532963 GCF_019279795.1 Protopterus annectens | reverse complement strand
TATATATATATATATATATATATATATATGTGTGTGTGTGTGTGTGTGTGTATATATATATATATATATATATATATGTGTGTGTGTGTGTGTGTGTGTGTGTGTATCCATAAGCTAAGCATATCCATAAGGCATTCCTCAGCTGTATCCATAATCTAAAATGTAGGACCCAGACATGTGCTGAACTAGCTGTGGATGGCATCACACACACTGATCCTGTAAAAATAGCTAACCTATTGGCCGATAGGTTTTGAAAAATTTCACCCTTCTGTCCCCTCCTAACATTCCACAAAGTATTCCCTGTACAACTCCCCACCTTGTATCTCCAAACAGCAAGTCATTGATGCTCTCTCTAAGGACAAAAACACAGCCTCTATTGTACTGGATGGCATCCCAGGTTGCATTTCAAATGGTCTAAAACATGAGTTAGCAACTCCATTATTCACTCCATTTGACCACAGTCTCAGTACTGGTTTTGTCTCTGCTGAATGGAAAACAGCAATGGTCATCCCTTTTCAAAAAGGAGGTACAGCAACAGACCCTAGGAACTACAGACCCATAAGCTTAACCCGCCTTATCTATAAAGGCCATGGAACAAATCATGATGGACCATATAAATAAGGATATAGGTGATCTCCAAACCCATGATCCTAATCTAGTTTGGTTTTGTCAAAGGCAGATCATGCCTGTTAAACCCTGTGGATTTCTTTGAAAATGTCACCAAAGCCATAGATGAAGGCAAATCTTTACATACAGCCTACCTTGACTTAGCCAAGGCCATCGACACAATCCCTCATTCGGGCATCATTGATAAACTCTCCCAGTTGAATATCAACCCTTATGTTGTCAAGTGGGTTGCTAACTGTCTCACCGACAGATCACACTCAGTCAAAGTTGGGGACTTTTACCTCAGTCAGCAGTGGAGTTCCACAGGGGTCAGTGCTGGGCCCCCTTATTGTTTGGAATATACTTCTCAGAAGTTCAGGCCAAAACAGAGGGTCTGTGGGTGACCAAGTCTGGTGACAACTACAAATTAGGTGCAGTCACTGAATCTCCAAATTATGTCAATATACTTCAAGAGAGACTTACATAAACCATTGACTGGTGCCAATGCCATGGACTCAAACTCAGTGCTAAAAAATGCATTATCATCCCCTTCGGTAAAAACAATATCCCTGCAGACTATCATATAACTAATAATACCCTAAGTAACAACTCAGTAGTAAGAGACTTGTTAATGCAAGTTGACAGTAGCCTAAACTTTGGCTACCACGTAATTTTTGCTGGGGATTTCACCTATGACCCTCTTAGATATGGGCAGTCACTGCTAACTAAAATCTCGAGTTTAGGCAAGATCCTTTAGATTGGCTTTCTCTAGCATTATATTTGGTACACATGGCTAGGCTTATAAATACTTTCAGGTCAATAGCCTACTAAGCACCTATGAACCTATTTAAAAGAAGGCCTTTCTATTATTTGGAAGAAATGGCCTGCTTTGAAAATAGGGTACGCTAGTGTTTTATATTGACAATCATTTTTTATTTCACACATGAATGAAAATTAATGCTTTTCCTTTCTTCAAAATGAGTGTGTAATGAATCCTTATTTTAAGCTGCTGTATTCTGCATTTTTCAGAGTATTCTATCTATTGGGACTAAAACATATTTGATCCAACTCAGGCAATAGATGTTTTGACTAAACAAAAGGTACAGTTGGAAAATAGTAGCAGTGGAAAGGAATCCAGTAGCCATTCTATAACAACTTCTGAAAGAGGACAGTGGATGGTTTAAATTGATCTATGAAGCCTGTTTGTGTGTTTTAAAGAAAATGCAGGAAAGAACAAAAGAAATGAAAGAGCATTCCATGAGGCTAAGAAATTCTTTGAAAAGTACTACATTGGCAACCCTGGCTAATGAGAGCATCAGAAAAATTATGGACATATTTATTTATTTATTTATTTATTGCATTTGTTGACCAGGAAAGTCCAGTGGACCTGGAGAAGCCCATTTTCAGTGGAGGCCCGGGGAGAAAAGCTCCACATTATTACATACAATTAACAAATTAAAACATTGTAGATACATGAATAACATAGATGCATTACTACATACAATTAGTTAAAACAACTGTTGATACATAAAAATGGACAGACAGTAAAAAGGATAAGACAACTGGCAGAAATGACATTTCAATAATACATAGAAAAGACAAAATTTTATAGGTGAGAGCATAAATGGAAACAGAATATTTTTACAGGAGTACAAGTTCATGTTGTAATTAAAATGTGAACTGCAATATTAAATGTGGTTTCTGTATATTCTGAAATCAGACAGTTTGTGAGCATGACAGAGAGAGAATATTACAGTTATATTTTAGTTACAACTAAAAGTAAGTTTAGATGGTAGTAGAAGAGGGGATAATGCAAAGTATGTTGACTATTGTTGTATCTCATTTATTTTTATTGCCCTAATTGGCAACCTCTTTGAGTTTGTTTTCCTTACGTTTGCCAGTATTAAAAATGACAAACTGACAATTCTTTTAACCGTGATGTCCTATCTAGTGTCATTAAGTTGCAGCATGAGGTTAAATGGTAACATACAAGTACGTTTGCAAAGTCCTCTGGTTGGTGGGAAGGTCTTACAGCTCCCTGGGGAACTTACTGAAAAGACTGACCTTGCAATAATTTGTCCAGACAGTAAGCAAACTTAACTTTTTATACTCTGGTGCCAGTTAATGTGCATTTCAGAGATAGTAAAGAATCATTAGTAAGCAAAGTACAATAATGTAGCTTTCAACTTGGAAAATGAATGGAAAGGACAACTATTGGATTACATTCAGACAGTACTGTGTCAACTCCTACGAAAAGAGAAAATACAGAGATGTTGAGCTGAATCTTTCAGTTACCAAGGGAACTAACGGATAAGCAATGATAGATGGCTTGTAGCAGATGAAGTGTCCAGACAGTAAACAAGCTTGATTTTTTTTTTTAACTTAGACAAGAGTTAAGGTAAATTTTAGGGCACTTAAGGGACGTTAGTAAATGAATTGTAATATGTTAAATTCCAGTTTGGAAATTAATGGAATTGAATGGTCATGTGATTATATACAGATGGAATTGTGTCGGCTCCTAGGAGAAGGAAAAAAAAACTGAAAGTTAAAGTTGTTAAGAATTTTAAAAGACAATGGGCCAGACTCCAAAAGAGTTGCTCTCAGTGTAAGTTCACCCTGATTCTGAAAGATCTATTCTCAGTGTAAGCGACTTACTTCAGTGGAAGGTCTATCTTTAAACAGGCTTACTATGGTGACCAGATTCCAAAACACTTGCTCTCAGCCTGCCCTCAGTGTAAGTGGTCACTTACACTCAGAGTAAGCATCCTGGAATTGGGCCCATGATATATGTAAAGAAATATGAGAGCAAGCAGAACTTTATTTGGATACATGGATACTGGTATTTGTGACAGGTGAAACGTATATCTTATCTTTGTTTTTGTAATATTAAAAGTAAATGATTCCCTAGGCTGGGAGGGAGTATAGATATGAGAATTTATATACTCAAATGTAGATATTTCTTATACTACTGTTTCTTTACTTTTTTAGAGTTGGTAGCTGTATTGCTATTACAATTTGGAGATGGATATAGTTGTGATTTTTTTCAAAAGGTGGGAAGAGCAGACTTTTTTAGATAATATGCAAGGTCAGAGACCGAAAAATGCTATGCCAAAAGAAAGAATGATTCAGCATGTGTGTACTAGAATATTATAAATCAAGATTTCTTACCTACATAAAAATGTCCACTAGTATAACACATGGCTAAATACACCACTCCCCTAGTATTACAATTACCCTTCTTAAAATAAATCCTACTTTTCATATTGTTGTTCAAAACCAAACTTGATTCCTTATTAATATAAGGACAATAGGGACACATACCACACCGCTTTGTCCCTTGTATAGCTGGAACATCTTTATTTAACTTGTATTCTAACAACTGTTTAACATTATATCCCACCTTGTTGATAAATCTGGGTTTATTACTCACTTTTTGACAAATTTCCTCATTTGTTCTAAATATACTCTAGTTTCTTTCAAAAGCCTGTTTAATCATAGTAGTTTTAGCATTGTACTGTAGAATACAGGCTTTCCTGAAATTCTTAGAGATATCTTGTTCACCTTTATTGATACTATCACTTACTGTTTCTTGAGGGGTACCTAAAAGGGGTTTATATTTGTTCCCCCATTCAAAATATATTTCTTGGAGAATAACATCTAATAAATCTATGGGGTAGCCTCTCTCAGTAAACATTTTGGAAATAACTTGAAATTCACTATACAAATCCTCCTTGTTTGATGTCATCCATGCTATTCTAATAGCTTGTCCTTTGACAATACTAATTTTCTGCCCTAAAGGATGGTTACTTTCAAAGTGTAGATAAGCATTGCAAAAAGTCTTTTTTCTATATATCTGTGATTTGAATTGTCCTTTTTATTTAGATATATATGTATCCAAAAAACTAATAGCCTGCCTATCATACTGGAAAGTAAAACTCAAAAAAATCTGTACTAAAGTTTAAATAGTCTATACATTTTGGAATCTCATTTTCCAGGCCCCCCCCTATATAATAAAGATATCGTCCAGATATCTAAGATACAATCTAATATTTTGCCAGAATATACTATCCATAACATGTTCGATTTCCCAACCCAATAAAACTAAGTTGGAATATACTGGTGAACATGTTGCTCCCATCGGGACACCTTTTATCTGCTGATAGTATTCCCCTTCAAACCATAGAAAATTATTATCCAAAACTATACCCATTAGTTCACAAATCAATTTTACCGTATCATTCTCCAACTCTGAAAATTGAAAAAGAACCTCCTCAAATAATAACATACCTTTCACTTTGGGAATACTAGTAAAAATATCCTTGATATCAATTGTTAGAAATATATTTTCATCATATAATTCTTGCTTGATGTTTCTCAAAAATTCCCATGAATCCTTCAAAAGATGTGGTATCTTGTTAACTATATGTTGTAAATAGGAATCAATGAACACTGTTAATGGATGAATTTTTGACCCCCCCCCCCTGCTGCTACAATGGGTCTGAAGGGTGGTTTAATTACATTTTTATGTAGCTTTAGAATATCAAAGAAAACAGGGACTACCGGATCCTTTCTATATAAAAAAATCATAAGTTTCCCTGTCAGTTCTACCATCCAAAACATATTCTTCCAGATAACTATCTAAACTAGAATATGATATATTAATCTGATTTTTAGAGGTTCCTATATAAGTACTATCATCAAATAATAAATTCAACATTTCATTTGAATAATCCATACTACGGAATATAACAATGCCACCCCCTTTGTCAGGGACCATAATGCGTATATTTTTATCACTTTTCAAATCATTCAATAACTCATATTCACCCTTAGTTAAACTCCACTTACCCATATTGTTATGGTGTTTAAATACACTATAAATATCCTCCATTACAAGTCTCTCATAAGTTTCAACTAGTGGATGCAGTGGCGGATTATATACACTCTTCTTCTTAGGCGTATTGTAAGCATTTGGGCATACTGAATAATTCTCTTCCAAACTGATTTCCAAATTTAATTTTCTAGTATAAAATTCCAAGGCCACAATATTATCCACTAAATCTCCTGTAGTTGACGGAATAAATTTGACACCCTTGGAAAATAATTAAAAATAATCATCTGAAATAATCCTGTCTGAATAGTTGTATATAGTAAAACCTTCCTTTTGATGAACAATAGTGTCACTACATGTAGTAGAAGCATCAAGAACTGCCCCATCTAATAAGAATTCTTTTTGTGGGAATAATAATTCTTTTTGTGTGAGTAATAATTCCTGTTGTACTCCCCCTTTTCCGTATAATACTGTGCCAATCTCTCCGAGCACCTGACAGTTGGAAAATCCTCACTGTCCCTGTGTCCCGATAGCACCTCCCCATTGTCCCACTCTGAATTATTTCTTACATCACCATAAGTTGGTGATTCATACCCATGATTTTGCCTATTCCGCATATAACCGGTGGAAAGGTGAACCATTTCCTTTTTCATGTTAAAGTGTTCACCATGTTTATCAACCTTATTAATATACACCTGCTTATTCTGATAACTTTTCTGGTCCTGATCCAATATGCGTTTTTTTCTTTTGAAAAATATTCTAACATCTATTATCTACTCTATCAAGCATTTTAAAATATAAAGCACTAAAATGAGAAAATAATAAATCACTTTTAATTTTCTTATCCAAGTTTTGAACTTCAGTCAAAATTTGTTCCCTTTGTATCTCATAATAATGTAAAGTGTTTGTAATAAGACCCAGGCCTATTTCATCAAAATATTGTATGTAATCGGACATGACTTCATCCGTATAAACAATTCCGAAAGGAAATTTATAAATTCTCAATCTTTGCGGCACAATTTTTAAATGAATACAATGTTTAAAATAAGCAATATCGATTTCAGTAGTTTTATACTTAAATAATCTTTTTCCAACATATATATCATGTCATTCAGGGAAGCATCATAAATTCCCTTTTCCCTTGTTTTAATATTCGAAACATCTTCACGCAAAATTTCAGTTTGTGAAAAGGTAAACTGTTTTGAAAAAACCTTATCAAATCTACTTATTGCATCCTACTGACTTTTAGTCTCATTGTTGCCCAAATGTTCTCTCGATAAGTCAGTGTTTGTGTCCATTCCATTACAAACAAAAGGTAAGTTATTGAAAACAGTACCTTGCTTGGGATGGACAACGCGATCCATGGATTTGGAATTAGTATTGTCCAAACCAACCGATATAGGTGAAATATTTGTAGCGGTGAGGCTCTTGTTGTTATCCCCTGGTTCTGTAAAAACATTAACAGGGCTCCTATTTTGTGTAGTAGGCACTCCTCTACCACCAACATAGCCTGTTTTGACACCAGAAACTAGAGAAATTTGTTAGGTTGTTCAAATTAGCCACCATGTTCGCTCCATAACCATTGTACCCAGGAGGTACAAAAAACGTCCGATTACCAAAAAAGGAATGACCAGCAGCGATACCACTCTCCTTCTGAGTTAATAAATCCAACAACTTTGCCAGTTCGCCCTTTAGGTTAGACACTTCACCTCGTAACTGTCTAATCTTTGCTCCGGTATCCTCGGCAAGGACGGTACTGGATAAATTCAAGTCCCCAGAAATATCCATAGCCAGAAATCGGATAAATGGAAAACTAAAACAAATAATGAACTAATAACTATAAACAAAAACAATAAATGCCGAAATCTGTTAGGACAATCCGAGGCACATCAACCATGTAGACCATTTAAAAACCTTTTTATTGACCATTTAAGTGCTTTCATCTCAAAAGTGAGACTTCATCAGAAACAGAAAAGACGAAATTAACCAACATTTAAATACTTGTACAAGTTATGACATCACACAATCAATCATGAATTCTCAGTTAATTTACTAGAAACATACCACTCAAGTGTACCTCAGGAATATTCATCATTTTAAGTCTTAAAAAATGTTCATGTTCCTCACGGCTGCACACTGAAAGATTCTGTCAAGAATTTTTAACTGATGTCCATGGAAATAATACTGAATCATATTAATTCATTAAAACAGCTTTTATAAGTATAAAGTAACATATTTTAACCATCTTGTCCAGTGAGCTTCCTAGATGAAGATGTACATAAGTTGTTACTAAGTCGATCATTCCATATGTTGCCCACTAGTTCCACATTATGAGAAGTAGCATTCAGCATTTTGGAGATGGAATGGAAGGTTGAAAGCTATGACCAGAACATCAAAAATGTTATGAGGGATAGGCAAAAATCAGTCAAAATAAGATGAGGCATTTCCAGAACAATAAAAAAGTGTGAAACCCTAATGTCTGTCATTAGTCATTGACTGACTGTAATTCTCCATGATTTACCAGCAAATCAAACATTTTACAAGAGACACTACACGGCAAAAATATGAGGCAATAGCAAAACCACAAATTTCATGTTGATATTTTGCAATCCAAAGTATGGAAGTCTAATGTCTGACATTCTTGACAATGTAATTCTCAGTGATTTACAAAACATCAAACATTTTATGAGGGGCAGTCAAAGTATAGCACAAAAATATGATGCAAACCATGTATGCTAAAATACTGATGTGATTGCAAAGACGTATGAAACACAGTGACTTCACTGACTGACTGATAATCCTCAGAAATTTACAAAAGAAAGCTGATCACTTTATGATTAGAAGTCTGTCTGACTGCAATCTGCAAATTCTGAAAGGGATGAAAGTATGAAACTCTAATTGCAATGACATTATTGACCGCCTGCTCATTTTCAGTGATTTAGCAAAGTAGCAAAAGGAGACACCAGTACAGGACACAATCAACTAAGAGAAGGATGTTCATGTTCATGTTCTGCTGGTGCAATAAATTCAGAACATACAGTGGCAGGCATGGGTTCAGTGTGAATGGCCAGAGCGTCACTGCACCTGCTGATTGAACATCATTCAGCATGTTCCAGTCCTGGCCAGGCATGAAGATGCTCACACTTATAATAAATCCAGAGGACTAGACCATCAGTGCCCTGCCTTCTACTGCTCTTAATAGCCTACTAGTAAAGAAAAAAGTTAATACTAGCCTCTCAACTAAGCTATGAGCTATCACATTTCCTTCCTACTGTACTAGACTTCACAGGTGTAAAGGCAACTGCAGCTTTAAATTTCAAATGGCATGTGTAACTCAAGTCCATGAAAATGACTTACCTTTGGGATTTTTAAGGCAGGGTAGAGTCCATCCAATGGTCACACAGGTCCTCTGGGGCAATGCAGCAGGCACTGGAGTAGTATTCCTAGTAGTATGGAGTGGCAGCAGCACTGGTTACGTTAACTAGTTTTAAACTGGTTACTTCTCTGAGGCCGAGTGGCATCAGGTACAACAAATCTTCCATAGTGATCTAAACTTGACTGAGTCTGCCTCCAATTCCACTGTTGTGTCATGGAGAAGGGGGCAGGTTGACTGAACCAACAGGACTGGGGAGGAGAGGGGAGAGAGTTACAAATTGGGGAAGCATGGCAGTATTGTAGAGAAGAAAACCAAGTAAATAGTTTAAAAGAAATGGCAAAATTGTAGGCTTGCGTAAGGTACAAAATGGAATATGCCTTTGCTTGCCTACCCCAAATGGAAGAAGTCAAAGGTCATCATAGCCAGATAAATTCAGTTGTTCGAGAGGTAATAAGTCAAGAATCATCTAGAATGAAGTTTACAAATTTAAGGGGGGTGGGGGACTTTATTTGTGAAAGTGAGATGGGTAGAATACTGCTTTTTTTTTAAATTTTACTGAAAGGCACAGCTGCTCGCTGGTGTATTTGCCCCCCACCAGCCAGCACCACCCCATAGGCAGCTGTCTAGGGAGACTTGGGCTGGATTCAGCCCTGGAGCACAGTATAGATATAGGATGGTAATGACAATTTAAATAATGAGTGAATGCCCAAAGTTGTTAGGGAATGATACCTGTTGATATAGATAGGCTCATCATAAAGGCAGCCATAGGAGTGTCTATTGCCCTCACTAGCATTGCAGTAAACAGGGTATGTTTAGTATAGCCCTACTCTCCCAAACTGGGTGTGGGATAACTGACCAACATCACCATAGGATCCATTATGCCTTCTCCACATGAGTTTACACTCTCATGCACCCACAACAAGGACTACTATGTTCTTGGTTTGGTGGATGAACACCCATCTCTGGGCTGTAAAAAGTGTGTGATACTGGCCAAACTCAGTTCGTCGCCTCCTCCTTTGGATAGACACACCCATCCTCAGCAGTCCATTTCCAGTAAACACCTAGGCCACTAATCAATCTCAGGTCACCTAGACCATATTCAGGGCTTTAACCATTAGTGCCAATGGAGCTCATACCACTGTGAATGTCTTTGTTACTATCTGCGGAAAAATAACCAGCTATTGCTAGCCGCTAGAGATACTCTTTTACTCTCTACCTTGATTTTTAAACTATTTTGTCTTGAAAAACATCCTCTATTGCTTTCCCTTTCATCCACTAGGATCTCAAATAAGGGCATACTTCTCAACTATTTATATTTTTGCAGAATGTCCAGATTTTTGCCTCATATTTTTGGATGGGTCCTCATAAAAATTGTGGTTTCCTGGCAAATTACTAAGAAATGAGGACACTAAATAATGACCTACATTTGAATTTCATCCTTTAAATCCTTCAAAAAAATGTGTACAAACACACATCCTGTTATTCTTGCAACTTTGTAGGTTTATACAAGCAAGATTTAAAATCTGTCCCTACTTTGGGGCCTTTGCATCCCCCCAATTAATTTAGGCCCTGTTCAGATTTCTTGCGCTAAGACGTTTTGAGGTTTGTTAAGAAGTCTAATTGAGGAACTCCCCACAGATGAATCAAATTTTGGAAGCCCCACTGATCTAGTTTCCATTTGAGAGGGCCTACCCTGTCCTGTTCAGCTTGCCTGCAACATAGTTATGCTCTGAAGGAATGTAGAATGCCTGTGGGGAGAGATTGTCCTTTGTATCTATATCCCAAGCTAACATGACTAGGCTGCAAAGGGGAGTAGGAACTGTTTCCCCCTTGCTTGGTGACATATTATATAACTGTGGTATTATCTGTGACAACCTGAAGAGGTCTTTGGGACCAAAGAAAATTCATTTAGTTGAGTGCCTTGATCAGGGAATGTATCTATTTTATATTTATGTGTTTGTATCTGTCCTTGATCTTCTACATACCTTGCACTTTTATCCCTCCTGAAACTGCTCCGCAAGCAAATTCTGTGATGTTTCTGGTGATTCACTGATTTGGAACATGGAGGGAAAAGGGGAGACCTGGATTTAGGGATATCTGATGTCTTCACCAAGTGTTTTCTCCTCTGACAAACTCTGGTACTAGGATTTGAAAATACAATGGTGCTGGGACCAAATAGACTTCAGATACCACTGTATCTTTCACTTGTGGAATCTTGCCAGGGGTGTCATGAGAATCATAGATGCCACGAAACTCAAAATCCTGAGGTATTTTCTTGCAGTGACAGAGTGGAAGACTTAAAAATAGATGTAGATAGAAATCTATTTTTTTCCTGTGAAAAAAAGCTATTTGAACTGTGGTGTCTGGCCGACATCTCAGAAACATAATCCTGTCAGAAGGAGTCAAGAAAGACTTTTGAAGGTTCTCTTGGAATCCCAGCTACTGCAAGAGATCTCTCACCCAAGAGAGAGATTCCTGACATTCTGAAAAAGACTCTTCAAAGATAAGTCATCTCAGTATGGAAACATGTGGATACCCTGTAGCCTGCAATGAGCTATAACTGGAGCTAGACACTTTGAGAACACTCTTGGTGCAGTGGATAGTCTAAATGGTAAGGCACAGAACTGATAATGTGATCCAGACACACAAAACCTTAAGAAAAGGCCTAAGTCTGGATGAATAGGAATGTGATGATTATAATATTTTAAATCTAGTGTTATGATGAAATTTAAATGAGGAAGAAGAGGTAACAGGTGATGAAGAGACATTGTTTTGAATTTAGGCACTATCACAAAGAGGTTTTGGAAAGAAAGATCCAGAACTGTTCTCCAAACATTTTCTTTCTTTGGCACTTAGAACATCCTTGAATAAAACTCATTTTCCACTTGTAAAGGGGGAGGTGGTTCTATCACTCCTTGAGACAACATGTGATGAAGGGCAGGTGGAAATAAATAAGTCTGGTCTGGGGGATAAGGAATTACCTTCTGGAAAGGAGTGATTTCCTCCCATTGTCATCTGTAACCTTGATTTATGATCTTGAAAACCCATTTGTTTGAAACTTGCTGTTGCCAAAGAGAAAAGTGGAGGTAAAGACTTTCTGGAAGACAAACGGGAACGGCAGGGTGGGAGGGGGAACAACATTTCTTAAATAGTCATTCTGACTAATTGGACTTGCCTAGGTTTTAGGAGGTTTCAGAATTTCTCTAGGAATCCCCTTGCCATTTCTTCTTAAAAGCCTGTTTACTTTCATTTTGTTGAGACTTTTTATGTTGTTTCTTACCAAAATTGGATGAGGAGTTAGAGGATCCCTTGGAAAGTTTGGAAAAGGAGAGCTGAAAAATCTTAGAGATTCCCTGTATCAGTTACCCCTTTCATCACACTTTTTGGTCACCTCTGAAGTAGAGGGGCCAAAAACTAAATCTCTGTCCAAAGGAGAATTTAAAGTCTCATTTTTAACATAATTTAGGAAGTTCTCAGAATGCAGCCATGCAAATCTTTTCATAACAGTATCAGTGTCCATAGCCCTTGAAGAAATATCAACAAAGTCATACACACTGTATATAATGAATAGTGACTTGAACAACAGAAACAAACTTAAGTTAAACTATTTAAAGAAAGAAGAAACTGCAGACAAAACATCCCTTATACTTTCACAGTTAGTCAGAGCACACATTAACATGTGAGCCTGGCAATTCAAAATTCTGAAAATCAAGTGGCAGATGCATACATTTTTGCCGTACTTAGCAATAATCTTCCTCTCCTTACTAGAAATAGTAGGATTGGAATTAACTTAGTGTTTAGCACAGGAAGGATTAACTAAAGCTATAGTTGTTTGATCAGGTTTAGGAAGTGTGCATAAAAACTTAAAAGACTGAGGAACTTTATACATCCTATCTGTTAGGAAAATTATGGGCAGTAACACACACGCATGCTCCAAGGTAAACAAATTGGAGGAATGGGTGCACTTTCTGGAAAGCCTCTCTGTAACAGCACATAATTCTAATATCTCCCACTGAAACACTGGGTCATTCTAGAAATAGTCTCAGAGAAAGAGAAAACCCCGCAGAAAGCAACAGAAACTGAGTTCTCCTGAGTCTGAATCAGACATCTGAGGAGAAAACCCTGTACCTATCCCTTCATCCTCCTATACAGATTCAGAATGTTGAATCCCTTCAGGAGCAGAGGGATCCCTCTTTCTTTTACCAGAAACTACCTTACAAGAAGGATCAGTAGCCTGAATTAAACCCTGAGCTAGACAGAGTAAACTACTCCTGTCTAAGGAAATTTAAGGAGGAATAAATACGTGCTTAGATTTCTGCTTTTTTTGACAGGAAAAACAGAGCCAACAGTATTATTAGTGGCAGCAGCAACTACCCTAGGGATGGGTACAACATTCTGACAAATAAGGAAGTCTTCCCTGCTCCGTCTCCCAGGACCAATGCGAATGTCTCTGCATTGCCCACTGAGGAGACCCCAACAGCCATAGAGGGCATGGCTAACCCCCAGCCCATAGTGGGTTTAGATGCTACACCAGATGGATCTGGGGTAAAAAAATGGTGGGAGCTACAACAAATAGCCATAGCAGAGTTACCCACCTGCAGCTGAGGCAAATTGTTAGCCTACTTTGCTTGCAAAGGCTGTTTTCTTAACACAATACCCCACTCGAGCATTGTTGACAAATTCAAGAGGTTAGGTACAAATCTGCATTTCACCCACTGGATAGCCAACTGGCTCCCTGACAGGACCCAGGAAATTAGAATTGGGGAGTCCACCTTTACAAAGAGGCCAGTCACAAGTGGAGTCCCTCAGGGAGCAGTTCTTGGACCGCTCCTTTTTAGCAGTTACTTCTCAGAAGTCAAAGTCAATGTCAGTGGTCCCTGGCTGACTAAATTTGCAGATGATTGTAAATTAAGAACTGTCATTGAATCTTACAATGACACAAATGTTTTCCAGGAGAGGTTGACACAGACAAACAACTGGTGTTAGAGCCATGGACTAAAACTAAATGCCAAGAAATGCATAATATCATCCTTTGGGAAGTCATCCATCTCTGGTAACTAGCATATTGACAATACACCTCTGACCCAGTAGTCAGGGACTTAGGGATACACATAGATAGTAATCTAGCCTTTGATCATCACGTGTCTACAGTGGTGAGGAAATCATTCTATGTTGCGCAACTTATACACTAAGGTATGGCATTTAAGTCCAAGGAAGTCATTGTTCCACTGTATTCAGCATTCATCAGACCTATCATTGAGTACAATGTCCCCTTTTATATATACCTAACTAGGCACAGCCAGCAATTGGAATGTCCACAGAGGTTCCTCACTAAAAGAATACAGGGCGTAAGTAAAATGTGCTATGCAGACCGCCTCAAGGCCCTATCCCTCTATTCTGTCTCCTACAGGCTGTTGAGGGGAGATCTATGCATGGCATAGAGGGCATTGTCAGACCCCACTCTGATGGACCTCCTGCATATCCACAAAACAAACAGCACCAGAATTACCCATTCTAAAGACTTACACCTTGCCCATGATATAAACAGAACCTTCTGGAGTGATAGGTATGTATCCCAGAGACTACTCCATCTATGGAACAGGCTCACCATCCATGTGAAGCAGAGTTCCTTCCTAACCCAATTCAACCGCAACTTGGACAATTGGATGGGAAACCAGAACTTCATCCATGGTTTGGCACCTATGCCTCTAATGGACACAGGTAACCTGTAAATGGTTCATCTCCTAGGCCCATGCTTACACTTTTGAAGGGTATCAGAACTTGTCAGAGATTTGGGATGCATGGCTAGGCTTAAAAAATCCCTTGTGGTTGTTAGCCTAGTAAACACCTATGGGTGTATAAACATTTTCTGCTTCTGGTTGGAAGAAGGATCAACCATGGATCCAACAGTTTGTTCCATAGTCAAGCTGAAAATTGTGTCTCTTTCCCAGGGAAAACAAACAGCACATGCCTGTAAAAATAAAAAGTCTTTAAAAAAATATTTTCCCTAGACAAACACAATAAAAATCACTTTAAAACATTATGCCAGCTTGACAAAGTTAAATAAACACAGTTTTTCCACAGAAAAAAATGTTTTTAATTAATTTAAACAACGTCTAAACTGACAAGAAAAAAACAGCAATTCTATTTAAAAGTATTTATTTATTTATTTACATTTGTTTACCGGGAAATTCCAACTGGATGCAGGTCCTTTTTCAGCGAATGCCCAGGGAGAAAAGCTCCACATCATGTACATGATAAATAGAGATACAAAGTTGCAGCAACAGTAAACAACATTACAGGTTGTTGGCTTTAATACAATAACAAGATATTGATTATCAACAGTATATACAGTAAATGTTGCAAGTTAAGATAGTTTCTTGTCATTTATAATATTAGTAGCAAAGTTGTCAGACAGGATTTTAAAGTATGTAAAGACAACTAGCTATTTCTGACTGTGGTTAGTAGTGGCGGTAGTATAGTTGGGATAAGAGTCTAGGTGGGGGGAGGCAAGGGTGGGGGTGTTAGTCTGGATTAGAACAAGGACAAAGCCAGTGCAAATTTAAGTGGGATTTGAGTGCAGTCTTGAAAAGGCTGCTGGAAGGTATAATAGTTATAGAGGGTGGAAGATTGTTCCAAAGTCTAGATATGGTACATGAAACTATGGCTTCTCCTGCTGAGTTTTTGGGTTTGATAACAGTGAGTTGATTTTTGTTGCTTGATCTTAGGGGCCTAGTGGAGTGATAGGGTTGGAGAAGGGTTTGAAGGGATGTTAAGGGGGTGGTTAATACGTTTATGAGCGAGGGTGAGTTGATTAAAGTGAAGGAGTTGTGGGAGCTCAAGCCGGTTTAGTTCTTTAAGGGAGATACAATGATGGCTGCGGTAGGAGGTTCCAGTGGCAAATTTATCAGTTTTGTTGTAACAAACAAGTATAGTACAATCTGATGACAGTGCATTAAAACACAAGCTGCTAGGTTGAAAATAAGCATACTATTCAGTGTCAGTAAAGCTCTGAAGGGATTGGGGCCCAAGCTTGTCATTTAGTTAGCTCCACTGAAGCTGGCTGATAGTTTGGACACATGGAAGGTGCCCTGAAGCTTTGGAAGTTGGTTGACTGTTATACCTTTCCCAGGATATAACCCATATAGATAAGGCTACTGCAGTAGTGATATAATGAACATACATATGTAATTCCAGTGTAAGAAAAAAATCAGTTGTGCTTGGATGCTTTGACCTGTAACATAGATCACATAGCAGTATGTTTTTGGTTGTGATAGGCTGTGTGTGTGTGTGTGTGTGTGTGTGTGTGTGTGTGTGTGTGTGTGTGTGTGTGTGTGTGTGTGTGTGTGTGTGTGTGTGTGTGTGTGTGTGTGTGGGCCTGAAATCTTAGATGGCAAAGTTTAGGGCATACCTTAAAAGTGAAGGGTCACCTTACACTTTTTTTTCTATTGATGATTGTCATGAAATTTGTGAATAGATGTATTTTGTTACTGACATCTTTCATGACAAGAAATTTAAAAAGGCTTCACAAATTTTAATGTCAACGTTTGCATGCCTTTGCCCTTAAATATATAAAATCTAAGTGGTTCGCTATTCACTTTCAAGAATTTCATTAATTTCTTTGATGATCTGCAACTTTCCAACTTTGCAGTCATGTATCTGTAATCCAACTCTGTTGACGATAGTCCCTGTAGTTGTATGTCTATCAATTAATAAGGCTTCAGTATGGTAGTATATCAAAGAATGATCTGATCCTAATGCCAAAATAACCAGATATGCACTTTAAAGATGCAACATAAATTGACATTTCAGTATCACAACCTTAAGAAATGATTAGCTGAAACCTTCCTAGCACAAATAAAGGAGCAAACCACATTTACAGAGCAAGACTGGAAGGAACACTAGAAAGGGCTACTTACTGCATCAGTTAATGTGTGTTACTGCTTAACATGTCATACTCACCTTCTTCCTCTGTTATTACAGAGTATTAAAGGCACCATATTTGGGTGAACACCATATGCTTCATGTAATAATCAGCCAACTAACCAAACTGTTTCTGTATTGCACTGTGACACTCTGGACAAATGCTGCCTACAAATTTAGGATATTAAAACTACATTGGAGCCAATCACATATATCAGAATTTTGTAACATACACATGAATGCACATAAAAGTAAAGCATATATGTCCTCATCAAAAGTTCTGTAAAATAAATACATCTAGTGTTTCATAGACCTGAAATGTTTACAACTATTTTGTTAAAAAAAATCACAAGGTTCTGTGAACTATTGCCTTAGTTGCAATGCAGATTTCATTGATCATACAACTATAATTTTCGCATGTTATGGCCATGTGGTCAGTGCCCTAGAGGTGAAAAAAGTTCCACCTTCATGTAGAAAACCTGCTTTTGATATTAACCCCAGATAACATCCTCGCACAGTGTAGCTATACATCATGCATACTTACCATGATATACAGAAAGATAAATTAATGCAAACCTTTTTTTATTTCAAAGAAAAGTTAACCTTCCACTTAATTTTATTTTACCTGAAATTCCAAATAGACATTTCATAACATCAAGCTTTTATAAACAGGTACACACTATTATAACATTACTCAATCATTTTGAGCATAAGTGTGATAACATCTACAGCCCCTTAGCGTAAATCAAATATACAGTACTAGTAAAGACTCAGAGGACATGTCTTCACAGTTATTAGTGTGAGCGTGAATACTCTCATGCCCTAGAAATGGCCATTCTCTAAATCTTTTGGTTAACATTGCCTAAAAGCAATCCTTTTTCAAGTGTGATGACGTTATCTTAGATTTCTTGCACTTCTCATTTCTTAGCATAGTAATTTCCATCTTAAATGAAATACACAGTGGACTTCTTTTTTCTTTTTTCTTTTTGGTGACAACAGTATGCTCTATAGCAAGCTTATTTTTTATGTACAGAAACAACATTTGAACTAGACACCCCTGTGTCATCTTGCTACTATAAACAGCAGTACAGCAGGTGTAGGATTGTATTAAAAAAATGTCTACAAATTCAAATTCACCTTCTTAACTTTAGATCGGTGCACATTACTGCAATTGACATTTCATCGTTCAGACATCTTTGAATGTCTGTACTGGCAACTGTTTGAAATAGAAACAGAACAATAAATTCTAAATGGAAATATGTAAGGCTGCACTGGACAGCATGAGTGCCACTAAAACGGAAGTACATAAACGCAGCAGAACTCCACTGGTTAGGTGCTAGTCAAAGGGTGCTTAACACTGTCTTAGAGCAATAGTACTGCTGGTTCAAGTCTGCATGCTGGAGCTTTTTTTTTTGCTTCAGGTGTGGTCCCTTCCATTTCGATATTATGAGTGCACATTATTTCTGTAGTTGTGTTATCTATTTATTCATTTTTGTTTATTGATTTAGGTATAGTTAGTGCAACATTGGTTTTATACACATGATGTAAGTCTTCCCTTACCTGCTCAAGCCTAGTTGATCTTATGTGTTGTCTTTCCTTTTGTAATTCAATGCTCTGTTTTTGTTATTTTAAAATGGTTGCATATTTGACACTGTCTGCATGATAAAATGATGATTAAAGTAGCATGCATTGATCTGTTATTAAGAAGCCCTCAAATTCAAGTAAATAAATACAAGCCAAATATTTGCATATCTGTAATAATTTTGAATTGTTTGCCTTCAATTCCCTACCTGACCTGGCGCAGTTGTAGAGGCAGGTATTAGGAAATGACAAGGTGCCTAAATGTTTTACAATTACATGAAGATTTTCACTCAGCTATGGCTTTGAGCTTTCTACTAAAAAGTAAGTACAATTAACACATTTCACTACCGCTCCATACTTCCTGCAAGTCTTTACACATGTGAATGTCGACCTCATTAATGTGAGAGTAGCTGATTTGGCTGATAGACTAGGTCATTTGACCCATTTTATGCACCAGAAGCTGTTAAGTTGTTTTTTAATCATTTGCATAACATTAAGGATGCATTTTCCCCCTGACTCAAGCCCCTCTGACTTTGTTTCTTCTGTTTTGTTTTAATGATGCCAATAATTTTAGGTTATTAACTGACACTATGCATTTTATTTTTATTTGTTTATGGACTGTCAATAAATTTACAGACAATTGGCATATGGGCATCATGAGGTGCATGCACTTGCATACAGTTTCAGAAGTGCATGGCTACTACAATGGACTTGCTGAAGTTCAGAAGTGACTTCTGCTGCAAGTCAGTGAAATCACATAACTGGCAACCTTCAGTGGAAAGACTGTTCGTGGTTCTAAATCGTAATAAATAAAAACTATAGAAGGCAGCACATCAGCACAAAAAAGAATTCTTCGCTGACAGTCCCAAGACGTAAGCTTACAACTATATTATAATCATTGGGGCCATCAGTAGACCATTTTCTAACCTAAATGTGATACCCCAGAGACCTTGTAGAAGGCTTCTATTCTGGCTACAAACTGTACGCAGTTCTCAACTTATTTGTTCAAGAGTCAAGCACAAAGCCAAAAAATAATGGGGAACAAAAAGCTCAAAATCAGGGACATGGTTTAAATATTAGTGTAATTCAGAACAGCTGCTAGGAAAATTTGTGCCCTGGGACAGTGCCCTACACTGGTGCCCAAACCAAAGTTGAGGAACAAAAAAAATCCACTGATCGACTTAGTTACTGCAAAGTGACACGTTTTTCATTCACTTAAACAAAAACAGTTTTTTGAATAACTGAAGATTAATACAATCACAGAATGAACTCCAGCAATTGGCAATGCCTGTACTTTGAGACTTCACTCTACATTGCAGATTGTGCCCCTTAACAGCTTGCCACCTTTACCCTGCCCTAGTTACAGTTCTGCTCTAATTCTCCCAGTCCCCTTCAATAAAACATCACACCGAATGACATTTGATGACCTTTATTAAACTTCCATAAACATGATTGTTAACCAATATTCATTAATTTCATCCAAAACATGATATAGGTGAAAATAACATCCATGTAACATTAACATAGGACAGCGTGACCCCGTTCATCCTGATCAGTAAGCAGCGTCCATACCTCCACTCACTTACTCATGAAGCAGCGTACCACTCACTTCAGTTACTATTTATTGAATTACACCTCCAACCAAATAAGCAGCTTACCCCCACTTGCTTATTTACTTATTAAGCAGCTCAACCTCTAACTTGCCTTTCCTTATCAAGCAGCGTAACTGCTCACTTGCCTTTCCCAACTTATTGAATTGAACATCCACCACCGGAGAGGGAACAGAAGAGGGCAGGCCTGTCCCTCTTCTCTACCCACCAGCCTGATCAGGCTGTTCCCCATCTCTCTGACAAACTTCCAGCAATCTAACCACCATTAAGGCATTAGGCCAAAACATCATTCAGTGTACCCCATCCTCTCTAACCAAACTGGATCTGAGTCATCTCCTCCTAAAACCCTATCACATAACTTAGCAAAAATAGCCAGTTACCCAAACAGCTGAAAATAGACCTCTGATATCTCTTCTATGTTAACATAGCAACTGTAGCCTCATAACCTAGTATAACCAATGTGCATGAACTAAATAATCCTTACCTCACAACCAGTGAAAGACCGCAAAGATTCCAAGGGCATTACCAACCAAATGGACAACCAAACACTAAGCCCACTGCTACTAAAACCACGCAGAGACAACTGCATACCATCATGCCACAATGAACCCTATTTACCACCCAATGAATGTAATAACCAAATGAGATCCAAATGAGATCTCTAAGGTCAGCGCAACAACAATCCTGACATCACACCAACTATGCATTATAAATATAAATGTTTTAAACAGCCATCATGGCATTTCAGCAGGTCAACCACCACAAACCCTACAAGTTCCATCTTGACAGCTAAAAATGAACTGTAATCCCCAACAAACCCAAATGAACCTCCTACCCAGCTTAACACAAAACCAAGTACTCAATATCCCTTGCATCATCCTTCCTTCAATGTTTTTTGTGGTACTCCCTCTAAACCCTAACCTCATATGTAACCTTACCAATACCTACCACGCCCCATGAACAATTTCAGGTTTCTATCACCAGATCACATCATAGCCCTCTACCAACACAGTAAACTGAATGGGTAACTGTAACTGCACCCCAAGAGTTCTGCTCAATTCTGAAATGCCTAACTGTGTACTTACCAAAATAAAATTACCTGAAACCTCCTTACCCACCACTCCAGTGGCTGTAACCATTCCATCGCAGTTGCATCCATCACTTTTCAAGAGCGCTTCCTTTGGGCCTCCCACTAATGCCCACTCTGCACTCACCATATGTAACCTCATTCCAGCAGCATAAAAATTCCGGCAGCTGATCTGCAAAAGAAAATACAAATGTAAGCTCTGTACAGTCACAACCAAAAATTTAACTGTAGACACTGCCATGGGTCCCCTTGCTCAGCTGCATAGCCTTTACCCTACACCGCATCCCCTAATCTCAAAAACCCAGAACCACCTTATTCCCCAACAAGACCTTTTGCCACCAACAACGGAACGTAATGCAGCAAACATCTTTATGGCCCAGACAGCAGTAAATGGAGAAATAAGAATACCTGACTAACCTTGTAACTTCCGTCCAAAATTCCCAAAATGCACTGTATGGGTCAACTTAATTTAATGCTCTACTCTTCCCACAAAGCAATCTTAGGAGCCTTTCTGTAACCAGTACTACACAAACAATCCTGCAAACTCACTTACCCAAATTAACACTAAACAAAAGTACCTCTTCCTGTGGCAGAAGTGAACACTTTGGCAACATCTCATGCGCTGCTATTCTCTACCAAGGCTCAAACCGCAACCTGTACCCAGCAATAAATTTATGGTGCTTAAAACGGGTAAAACACCTCTTGAAGGAGCACCCTATCAGTCCCCATGTTCACCAGTTCAAACCCTTCCTCCGTACAAGCTCTGCAACCCCCTCCAATTAAAGCTGGTAATCAACCCATTAACCTGTATATGTGCCCTATCACAATATATCTATGGCCATCCCCTACCACTGGCAGAAAATTAGCTATAAATAATGGAAGGACCTGGCCCCAAAACTAATGTCAATTACCCATTGCACCTACCAACCTGATAAAATAAAAAATCCTGTACTGCCATGAATTCTCTGAAGGGTATAAGCCTGAATCTGAAGTGTCAGGCATTCATTTATGACTTCTTGATGATTTGCTAAGCCACCATTTGTTTTATTCCACTTTCTTAAGGGACAGTGCTGCTCACGATGTAGATGGCAGGAAAATGTGATCCACCCTCCTACTATTGTGACTCTGCCCTGAAAGTAGACAACCCCATCCCTGCCTGACCTAGTACTTGACATACCTCATGCTTCTGTGTACCCCCAACCCTCCTGTCAAACCCAACCCACAAACTCTTAAGTGCCTAATAAGATGATTACTTGTGACCTCGCTATGAGGCATTCCAGCAGCAGGAACATCCATCCCATCAGAATGCATCACCTTTCAAATCCACTTTTGTTAGGCCACTGCATGATGTCTTCTGCACTTCTCCCATCTGTAAAAGTAAAGAAAAATGGTACATTGTCTATGCACACAAACCAAGAATTTCTCAATATTGAGGCACTGCCAAGGACCCCTGCCCTCCCCCTCAAATCCCTTCACTTTCAGCAAAAGAACATACTGCAGAAATCTGTACCATGCACACTCAATGTAGCCAATGTCTCCAATCTACAATGCCCCAAAACTCAGCTACCCCAAGGCACCTGAAGCACAAGCAACACACCAACCACAACATTCGCATTGCACCACATATCTATGCATACCAGAGTTCCTTCTCTCCCCAACCCCTCAAAACAATGGTAATGCCACACCTCTGAGGGAAATGGCAACAAAGCCCATGAAGCCTGTACTATGCACAAATGGGAGAAGACAAAAACATAGGATTCCATCAGTAAGCCAAGGGCAGTGCCCTGACCACAGTCCCGAGCACCATGCTCCCAAGCATAACAAAGCATCCTCTGACAGACAATCCAGCCTCCACAAATATCTTCCCATAAGGCCACCCCTAAAGTTATTGCACCAAGACACTGTGCACCTGCAGGCATACACATGAATCTCCTCTCCCTGGACCCCACTGAAAACAGGCAACCAGCCCAGATGAACTTAATGCAATTAAACAAGCAAGATGTCTCTGCTATAAGGTGATGGCTATTCAGACATTGCTCAACAGTTCTACAGATAACATGACAGCCCGAGGGCAATCACCACCTTATCTCTGCAATCCACTGCAGCCACCCTCATAAAATCTGGCCATTCAGTGAAAATCCATACAGTTGAGAGGTATGCTTCCTCGCATCTACTATGTATACTGTTAAAACCGACCATGCCTACCCTCCTCCCATGGCAATGAATGTCACACAATGCATGTGTGGTGGAGAAAAAAAAAACATGCCAGTCGTGGGCACCCCCCTCTTTCTTCCCTGTCTCCACTTGGTTAAATTGCACTCACCCATTCCAGCAAGTAACACTCTGCTCAGTATCAAATCCAACCCAAACACTGCTCAGCACCTCAAAACTCAAGGCCATGCTCTGGGCCAAAACCAAACAAAAGAAACAAAAGCCAAAGAAACTAACATAACATACATAATTTTACACTACTATTTCCAAAAGCCCCCAGAGTCAAACTCTGGACCACTACACAAGGAATAAAGTGCTCCATCCCCCAACTCGCCGATGTCCAGAAACTGCAGTTTTATATGGACCAGACAAACCTCTCAACCTGACAGAGCAGGCCATCCTATAAAACCCTGAAACCAGAAAAAACAAAAACCCGAGGCAAAAATACTTCTCAGTGTCCCCCCACCCCACCCAGAAAGATGGTGGAAGAACTCTAGCTGAAACATATATTCCTTTAAAGACCTGACGCCAAAGACTCAGCTGAATGATCCATTACCATGACCTCAGTCCTCTGAAGGTCCCCCACTTCCCAAACCTACTCTGACTATGGGGCAAACCCACAAGTCTAACCTTTTCTATTCTCTGCCACCCCCATCCCAATAGGAAGAGCAACCATGCCTCACAGTCTGCGAAACTCGCTACCTCCTGGTACAATAATCAACAGGAGATGAGATCACAGCTCACTACTGCCAACAGCTGCACTAAGAAGAACATCCTCCCCTCTCCAGCTCTAGTCGGGCCCTTTTCTCTCTGTCTCACTTTTTTTTTCAACAGTACAGATGTATAAACATTCATATAAAGTAAAAAGGGGCATGACAATATAAATCAATTCAAAGTACAACGTCAATGCAGCATATAAAATTTGACCAGACAGAATACTCATACCATATACTGATGAACCAATGATATTCACCAACTGTACAGGAATTAAGGATAGGGGCTTGAGAAAGAAACTTCCACTTAGTACTCCATGCTTCTTTCCTAGTTGTTTTGCAAATATTAGTGCGCCTAGGTTGCATCTGAAAATGGGTGTTTTGGCATTACCTAGTTAAACATACATGGTGCTGATGACTGTTTACCAAGATATACTTCCCAGGACAAGGTAGACTATAGCTGTAGCCATTAGTTGAAATTGCACATGCCTGTCCCCACTTTTGGTTTCCCGAGGAATGTTGACATACCATCTTAAATAAACCAAAATTGATAACATACATCTAAGAGCAGTCCTACCCACTCTACAACATCTATGTACAGTTTAAAACATAGACAACAACAGTATGTTCACAATTGTGCAGACAGAAACCCTCTTCAAGTGTATTCTGGGCATACTTAGAAGTGAGAACCCTCTCCAGTTCAAAAGAAGAAAATGAAGTTATAAATTAGCTGTCACTACTGCAAAGGGACGGGATAGTGAAATCAATGTGAATTGGAAGCAATGGCTATACCAACAACTCTGCTCCCTAGAGGGCATGCTCCAGAAACAGTCTTTCTGGATCGCAAAGTAACTTACCCTGTTCCAGCACACCATGAGTCAACATCTGTATACACTGCCGAAATCACACAGTCGAAAAGTGCAATCAAGAACCTGCCCTGCATCCTTCCCCTCACCTGCTTTCCAGTATATATTATCTGTTTGTTTTTCCTGTCCCTTCCCATAAAAAAAAAAAAAAAAACAACAACAAGTGACTTCTGTCCATTTATTGCATGTACGGTTTGTTGTGCACATCTCCAAGCTTACTTCAGGTATCCAAAAGGTGGCAACCCAAACAATGATCCAGGACAACACTGGGTTACACAAGAGCCACGCCAGAATGTGCATTAAGAACCTCAGTGTAACTGCAGGCTCCCATTTAACTTACAGGGTTAGTTGTTCACTTGCTACTTTTACTTAATAAACACACATTTCCGATTAACAGAAAGAATTAAGGCCAGTAAACATAGACACTCCTTATCCAGTCCTGCCAATCACATTATATGCATTTTATAGAGTGTCCAGCAGTCCCGCACCATACCCCACTGACCACATGATGCTGAACTGTGAAAAGGGGCCCACTCAGCCTGACTATCTACCCAAGTCCCCAACCCCACAAGGCAACAAGACTCAAACTGAACCCTTAACAGCCAAGGCTCACTCGCAACAACCCCAACAGCAGGTCACCCAACGAGAGTCCCTCCAGTCACCATTTTATATACTTAGTGCAAACAACCAATTCTTCTTGCCTGGTAACCAGTTCATGGGAAAAAACTATGACCCTCATCCATCTTGTGACCAAAAACCAGGAAAACTGAAAGCAGCCAACAAACCACAAAAAGTTTTTTTTTTATACTTTATATGTTAATACATATGTATATAGTTAGACAGATATCAATGCACACACTAAGGTATTTACCCACAGCTTTTAAGCCCTTAACATCCTATAGCAAGCATAACACCAGTACATGGACCTCCAACCCTATACATACCACCACTAGCTCCTCAGTGCCCACCAAACTTAACCCAGGCCTACCTGATGGATCCAGAACCTACTGGTCGTCTTGGACGTATTACTTGCTATAGCAAGTTGACGCCAAAAATGTGACTCCTACTCCAGTTACACTTGCCTAAAACCTATTAAGCCCCTCCCTACCCTTACCTCATCATTTCCTCCCAATCATCCCTCATTTCTATTTAACCTTATAGGTTCATAGGTTCATAGGTAGGTACTAGGCTATTGGCCCTAGGGCCTGTATAAGCCTAGCCAAAAAGGTACCCTGGCTTTCACTACCCAAGAAAATGATTTTCCTGTGCCTCAGTCGAGCAGAGCCACAGAAGTATTCCCTGGGGCAAATTTCCTATCTCCCATCCAATCATCAAGATTTTTCTTGAAGAGTGCTAATGAGGAGCTTTGTTTGATATAGATAGGTAGTTTGTTCCAGAGTATGGGAAGTCTCTGGGACAAGAATCTATCCCTCCAGCATGTTCTGTTTATTGTGGTGACAAGGTTTAGGTCCCTAGAGCATGTAGCTCAGAGGGATAGGGATTTCTTTAAGTGGAGCATGTCCAACAGCTCTGGGTTTGACATAGCTTTGTATGTTAGGCAGAGATTGCCTCTGAGTAGGCGATATGCGACGGAGTAAAGCTGGAGTTTTTTGAGACGGTCTGCATAGGGCATCTGTTTGAGGCCGGTAATCCTCTTTGTGAGGTATTTCTGCAGCCTTTCCAGTTGTTGTAGATGTCTTGTGAGGTACATACCAAAAGGGCCATTGTACTCTATAATGGGTCTAATGAGTGACGAGTAGAGGGGAACAATGACCTCTTTCTTCCTGGATGAGAAACCTTTTGTGATGAGGTGTGCCATGTAGAAGGATTTCCTGACTACTGTGGCAATGTGATTATCAAAAGAGAGAGTACTGTCCACCTGTGTCCCAAGGTCTCTTATCGCACTTTCAGTGTTAAGTAGACTACCACCTTTGTGGTACTTCATGGGTACAGAGCTTTTACTAAAAGGGATGACAATGCACTTTTTAGCATTGAGCTTGAGGCCGTGGCTTTAACACCAGGCATCTGTCTCAGTGAGGCCCTTTTGTAGGATGTCCACATCGTTAGTAGTTTCGATTATAGCTCCTAGTTTGCAGTCATCTGCAAACTTTGTTAGCCAAAGACCTTCTGAGTTAGCCTGCACTTCAGAGAAGAAGATACCAAACAGGAGAGGAATCAGGACTGAACCCTGTGGTACTCCACTTGTCAGTGGTCTGAAGTCGGATTTGGAGTCTGCTACTTTCACAATGTGGGTTCTGTCAGTGAGCCAGTTGGCAACCCATCTTGTGATATAGGGATTTATACCCAGTTTAGTGAGTTTATCTATAATTCCAGAGTGGGAGATGGTGTTAAAAGCCTTGGCAAGATCTAGATAGGCTGTGTGAACCACCTTACCCTCATCTATGGCTTTGGTGACTGCTTCAAAGAAGTCTGTCAGGTTTAGGAAACATGATCTTCCTTTTACAAACCCGAACTGGGAGGGGGTTAAGAGTTTGGAGATTACCAATGTCTTTGTTTATAAGTTCCATGATGATACATTCCATGGCCTTGCAGACCAGGCTCATCAGGCTAATGGGGCAGTAGTTCCCATGGTCTGTGGTGGCTCCCCCTTTGTGGAGTGGGATAACTGTCACTGTGCGCCATTCAGTGGGCACAAAGCCTGAGGTGAGGCTAAGATTGAACATGGTACTTAGGTGGGGTGCCAGTTCATTCTGTAGTTCGTGTAGAACGCAGTCTGGAATGTTGTCAGGTTCCATGGATGCTGTGTTCTTGGCTTTGGAGAGTGTGTTTTTTACCTGTGCAGCCATGATTGCAGGAACTTTGCATTCTTCCGGTATAGAGATTGGCCCTTTAGGGGGTGGGAGTTAGCACTGAACCTATCTGCCAGGATGTTGGCAATATCAGTTGGTTCTGTATGTTTAGTGCCATTGTGCTGTAACTCAGAGCAGATCTGAGTGTTGCCATTGAGATTCTTGACATAGCTATAGAATGCTTTGTGGTTGTCTTCAGAATCTGTGGCGATTTTGTTTAAGTAACTAGCTTTGGAGGATTTTATGAGGGATCTCAGCTTCTTACTGAGGCTGACCAGGGAGTTCCTCCAATCATGGGATTTTACTCTTTTTTTGCAACAGTTTCTTTCTTCTGTTGTAGAGTTTGTTTATGGCAGGAGACCACCAGATTGGCTTCCTTTTTTTGGAGGATAGCATCTTGATTCTGTTAGGGATAGCACGATCCATGCACTCGTGTAAGTGCTTATAAAGTGCATTTGTGTAGGATTCAGCAGTCATACCTCTATTGTCCGTCTGCATGGGTGTTGTGAAGTTTGCCACTTCTGTCTTAAGAAGCGTGAAGTTGGCTTTGAGGAAATTTTTTACTGTGGTTTCCCTAATGGGGGTGGGGGCAGGATGTGGATGTCTAGGGTGATTAGCTTGTGGTTGGATTTGACCAATGAGGAATTGACCTCTGGTGTAGAACACCAGTTGCCCATGTTGGTAATGACCAGGTCTAGGATATTGCTGCCCCTGGTGGGGGTGTGGATAAGTTGATCCAAGGCGTTGTAATTTTTGAATTCAAGAAACTTTGAGCAAAAGAGTTGGCACATGAGTAGTTTTCCCAGTTAATGGTGGGGTAGTTTAAATTACCCATTATTAAGGTGTTAGGTTGCACCCTAATATTTTCCAGTGTGTCAAGAAATGAGGAGTCGGAATCCTGAGGCATCATGGGGGATCTGTAGCAAGCTACAATTTGGATTGCGGTCTTGCCCAGAGTTAGTTGCACTTGGATAATCTCAGATGCATTATGCTGAGCAACTAGCCTGGAGGTGTGGATAACCTTAATGAATATGGACACGCCTCCGCCTTTAGTGTTTCGGTCCAGGTTAGGCAGCCGAAAGGTGTGGTATGAATTATAGCCTGGTAATGTAGGAGTGCTCTCTGGAGCCTTGATCCAGGTCTCTGTCACTGCACTGATGTCGATATTCTCCATTTTAAGGAGTGCCTCGAGTGAGTGCATTTTGAGGTTTAGACTTCTAGCACTGAGTAGCATCACCCTCAGATTTTGCTTGCTTGTACTGGTTACAGTGGTGAATTTGTCATTTGAACCTTGCCTACAAAAGGCACTATAGGGGTGGCAAGAGCCTTAGCCAGTATCCAGAATCCCAGGGGTGACAGGTGCAGGCCATCTCTGGCAAAACATCGTGGACTGTCGATCATGTCATTACAGGCAGACAGATACTGGATCCCCTTAGAATGACACCAGAAGCTTAGCCAATTGTTGAAGTCAAGTCATTTTGTCCTTGTACTATCCTCCCCTTATCCTCCTAATTCCTACTTCTCTATTTATCTAGCCCCACTTGAAGATGTCCCTGGACAAATCAGTCTGTTCCAAACCTCATTTCACTTAAAAAGTTAATAAAACATGTTTTTTATCAACACGCATTTTCTGAAGACTAAAAATTATGAAACTACAATGCATGGAATTACTGACTGTAGTCCTTAGCATACCTTTCAACTTTGTTGCTCAAGAACTCTGGGCAGCGACAAAAAAATGAGGGGACAAAGGCCCAAAGTCAGGAAATGTTTTAAATACTACTCTAATCTAATTTAAAATGTTAACAGAACAACAGGATTCGCATAAACGTGCATTTTCTGAACAATAAGAATTTTAAAACTGCAATGTCTGGCATTGGGGTGGTGCAGTGGTTAGCTTTGTCACCTCACAGCAAGAGGTTCTCCGGCTCGATTCTCGGCTGGAGCGCCTTCTGTGTGTAGTCTGCATGTCCTTCCCACGGTCGAGTGACGTTTAAAGACATGCAGGTAGGTGCGTGCCTGAATGGGTGTGCCTTCATTGAAGGTTGGGTGTTGGGCTGGCACCTTAGCACAGTAAAAATCTGCTGCCAATCATAAGCGGACCGGCGTTCCCTTGTGGCGACCCCTAACTGGGGAAAAGCCAAAAGACATTACTTTTAATGTCTGGCATTATTGACTGACTGTATTTTTCAGTGATTTAGTAGAAAATCAAACTTTTTTTGAGGAACTGGGCAAAATATGAAGCAAAATCAGGGATGTTCTGCAAAATCAGTGACAGCTAAGAGGTATGCTACTAACTCATCTGAGCTGTTTACTAACAGCAATATAAATAAAAGAAGCCTGCCTAGTTAAGAGAACAGGTGGGGATTACTCAAACTTCAGCAGCTGTAAAGCACAAGACAGTACTGGAAGGGGGTGGGGCAGAGGGAAGCTACCTAAAACTGAAGACCACATGTTGATTTACTGTAATGAAGTGAACCAGTTCTAGATTGTGAGCGGGGTTGCACCCTATCTCTTGTGGTGGGCTTGCCAGCTTTACTATAAAAACAAGACTAAGTTGATATGATTACTATTCCAGTAATACTTCCCTCTTTCACAACTCTCTGCTTCTCCCAGTAAGGGTCCTCTTCCCTTCTTTAATCCAGCTGACTTCCTACAAATCCCACACTCCTATACTAACATTTTCTACACCCATAGCCTAATTTTCGTCTTCTGCATGCTAGCACTCTTTTCCTGATTACCCTGTCTTTAAGCTTATGCCACCTACTCCTCTGTCTACCAACCCCTCCATCTCAACTCATTACTTTCCCTAAATATACTTTTCCTTCTCCCCTTTACTCACAACTGACCCTATTCACTTCTTCATTCACACATTTAACCCTACCTTTAATATTAAAAATGTATATATAATCCAGTTACTCTAAATTTAAACTCTGTTTTTTTGTAATCTGTTTATCAATAGTATAATTAATAGATGAAAGAATGTATGTATGTTATGTATGACAACATGTATAGCAACTGTCTTGTGTAAAATTTGTACTCTGTATGTGGAGCTTTTCTCCCCAGGCTTCCACTGAAAAAGGACCCGTGTCCAGTCAGACTTTCCTGGTAAACAAATGTAAAATAAATAATATGCCCCTTCCCATTCTGATCTCTATCTTCTTAGTATTTTGAACTTCTGACTGCACAGCACCCTGGCATGGTCCGACCCAAGGTTTGGCCTCAAAATCAGACAGTAATCTGCTGTAGAGAACAGAGTAACTTGTTTTGGGTCAGACTACTGGATTCTTGAAATGGAATTCGCAGCAAAAATGTTTTGCAGCTACAGCAGCACACATGAACCTAAACAAGTAAATTAAGCCACTCTTACCATTTAGACTTTTTAAAATTACTAAATGGCACAGTGGTATTCAGGAAAAGCTTTTAGGACTCCAGAGGCTGTACAGCATTTTGCCGTAGCTGGAGTGAGCTTTATAATGGGTGCAGAATCTTATTTGATGTAGGACTTTCCATAATAAATATTATTATGGTAATAATATACACTGCACTCAATGAATGGGTCAGTTCTCCTAAATTATCTACACCCTAATACCCACATCTGCTTCTACCACCATAAATTTTAACCCTAATATCCACATCTGCTTTTACTACCATATATTTAACCCTAATATCCACATCTGCTACTACGACCATCATTTTTAACCCTAATATCCACATCTGCTACTACCACCATACGTTTTAACCCTAATATCCACATCTGCTATTGCTACCATGATTGATGGTTTGCACATTGATGATTGGAAGTTGCCACTTTGCTGACATTACTGCTTCTAGTCAACCATCATCTACCCTTTCAACTGGGAACTGGTACAGCCAAGCAGAAGCATGAATTGTATACACGACAATGCAATTACCAACAATTCTTGTTCTGTCTAGGGCTACTGAGATGTTAATATCTTGTCTGCACATAGTGGATACTTGACTCTTGACTTAAATACAAAATCTCCACCTTCTAAATTGACAGACCAATCAAATATTTAAAGCAAAATTACAACTTATACCAGCTAAGGAACCCAAAAGCAATTTAGAATAGAAATTATCCTTCTGGAACAAAATAATAACCTCTGCTCCCTCTAAAAAGGTTAGCACAATTCTATTTAATATTGCTTGATATACTTATTTTCAGGTGATGTACCTATGATTGTTCATTTTCAGACTCCATGAAACAGCCATATAAGGCACCTCAAAACATAAGAATAGGTCACATCAGTAGTGGTAACTTTAACAACAAATGGGCACTCTACCCGAGAAGTGGCACATTAAGAAAAGCCCCACATATTCACTCTGACAGAGACATGGCTAAACAACACTTTCTTCCTTCCTCCTATATTTGCCTAAACTTCTCAAGCTGCATGGACTAAAGGCTGACTTCAAGAACTGGTGGAGAGTTAAAAACAGCTGAATGCCCCCCTCCAACTTGTCATACTTTGCCAATATCAGCAGGTAAGCACATTAAATTGCATAGATTAGTTGCCATCCTACAGTCAGACTGATTGAACCTGTACCTGCTCCTTCCTTGTGAATCACCTAACTCTAGTAATGTCGCACAGAATACTGTTTTTTCCACTAATGTATGCAACATAAAAATACGTATACAACATTGATGGCCCTAGCAAACCCCTTAAAATGTGCACCAACAAGCCTTAGCCCAGCTTGTGGCTACCTTATGTATCACTCCTGTTCATAATTCCTCACTTTTGAGTCTACGTTCTTGTTCCAGGTGGTAGCTGCTGTGATAGCAAAACTAGATATGAAATCTGGTGTAAAATTTTGCAGACTTCAGCATACAAATGTAATCTTTCATTAATAGTGCGAATAATGACAAATTCTTTGAAACGTCAGCATGCTGCCCCTCTCAAAAGTGACTTCCCTTGCTAGCCAACACAGTTACACTCCAGTCACTAGTCTATGCCCAGTTACAAAGATATTCAAAAAATTGCTCTTCAAGCAACTATTTGATCACAAAAATAAATATGTCGTCCTTTGCAATGTACAATGCGGCTTCTACAAAGGATATGGCAACCTTATTGCTTTATAGACAACTGCTTATATAATTTACAGTAACATTACTGAATAACATCTTATAACAGTCATATGTATGGACATAAACTAAAAAAGTCTTTCTGCTTTTCCCAGTTAGGGGTCTCCACAGCTGAACTCTGGTTCATTAATGATTAGCAGTGGATTTTTACGGTGCCGTGTTGCCAGCCCGATGCCCAACTTTCAAAGAAGGCACACCCATTCACGCACGCATCTACCTGCATGTTTTTAAATGTCACTCAACCGCGGGGAGGACATGAAGACTCCACACAGAAGGCGCTCCAGCTGAGAATCGAACAGGAAAACCTCTTGCTTTGACGTGACAACACTTACCGTGGCCTGATATGTATGGACATGAACTGTGACCATTCCATCTTCCTAAGTAAACCAGATGCATTTAATATCAGTACTGAAGTAATAGACTGGTTAGGATCTGATTGACAAATTTCTATGTTTAATTGCTCACAGTTAACACCATCTCAGAAGTAGGAACCTTCAACACTCTTGGTCCCCATATCTTCTTCTTCTTCTTTTGGCTTTTCCTGGTTAGGGGTTGCCATAGCGGATCACCTGTCTGCTCATGATTAGCAGTGGAGTTTTACGGTGCTGAGTTGCCAGCCTGGCACCCAACCTTCCACAGAAGGCACATACATGCACACAGTCATGCCTAGGGCCAATTTAGAGTGTGCAATCCACCTGCAGCGTCTTTGGGATGTGGGAGGAAACCCACGCCACCACAGGGAGGACATGCAGACTCTGCACAGAAGGCACCTCAGCCGAGGATCAAAACTCTTGGCCCCCATATATGGGCCCATTTTAGATACTTCCCTCTTCTCACTATTTAAAAATCTTCTCAGTACTGCCCCCTCTAAATTTAATAACATATGTAGATGACATACTACAACTGAAATCAAGTAGCTTCTTTAACAATTTCCAACAAACATTGCAAACTGAGTTCAACAATTTATGTGGAGGGCCAAAAAAAAAAAAGCATACACGTGCGCGCACACACACACACACACACACACACACACACACACACACACACACACACACACACACACACACACACACACACACACACACACACCTTGGTAGATAACTCTAAAATGTCAGCAGTAATGCTGTTCACCACACATCACAGATTAGGTGATATATCATCTCAACTGCTGAGAGATCCTACAAGCAACCATATACCTAGTATATTACAGCAAAGATACCTGGGCATCATCCTTGACTCTATCTTATCCTTCAAGACACGTACAGAAATAATAGTTAACAGGACCCTAGCCCAACTAGTCTGTTTTAAGCTATTAGTCCTTCTTTCTCCTATACTCTGCCAAAAGCTTGCTAAAAATGTGGCATTTCCAAAGTTACAATGCAGAAGTCATTGGTAGTTACTAGGCATACAGCTGAGGAGACCATTGGGAAGCCTAGATAATTTCACATTTCTGTCATAGCACTGTCTGGTTGTGTAACTTCCTCAGACACAAGATAGACAAATTGATGTGCAGGGAATCAAGCCCTGGATTACAGGAAGCAGCTTGTTAACAGTTTTAGCTTCTGTGCTACTTGTAAGATTGCCTTTCATTTTGCTTTAATAATACCCACCTACTACAAGCCAGTGTTAACAGAATCTCCTGGTTAGTGTTTTTGGCAGACCCCTTTGTTCACCACTGGGAACTCTTAGAACAATCCCATCAGTCACCAATAATAAGCAGAGCACTTCTCCTGCTTAAAACCCTTACCCATAAATTAATTACACTGACTTATTGCCCTCTCTTATGTAGTAAGTGTTTAACCAGAGAAACCTACTAATCCATCTAAGTGCTAGCTCAGAAGCACCCACATTAATTCCCCCACCTCCCCAGGCTTGGCCATTGGTGAGAAGTCATTTTCAAAATAGGAGCTATTGTTTTGAGTCAACGCCCCACTCAGACAGCAATCAGAAAATCCTGAAGGTTTCAGAAACAAGTGAGGGATCACCTATTGAAAGAAAAAAAATACAGACTCTTCATTGATGGAAGATAAGCTACTAAGCCAATGGTTACCGAAAATCCTGTACTGTGCCTAATTTACATTCTAACATGCTTATTTATCATGTGAAGCTATTTTTGTAAAATAAGACTATCTTACTGGCTAGTGTGTATGTGTCCTATCAAAGAAGTACTGTGTTGAACTCATAACATATATTATTAGTACATGGAGAGATGCTGATAGTGTAAAACTATTAAACAATATCACATGTTTGATAGCATGTATAAGTCTATGACCAGCATGTGTGTGTGATAAATTCAAAGTTAAATATATTTATAGCATGTGTTGATTGCTATGACTTATATATGATTCTTTAATACTATTTACTGCATGCATGCTGCGACTCACAGATTAGTCTGTTAATATAAGTATATACTGTTTATACTCACTCTGTGAAAGCAGAGGTCCTGACTGTCGCTGCAGAATCTGCATGAGCAGATGCACAGGGCTGGTAGCAGACCTCCCAGTTGGAGCTGCTGAACATGTACAATGAATGGATTTAATGGAGCTGGTAACACTGGTATGACCTGTTACTCTGCAGCTTATAATAATGGTTCTTGCTGTTGCTTCACTTACATAAAGCAGGACACTGCTAGAGTCTGACTGCTCCAAAAGAGTGCAGAAATAAAGTCTGTCACGAGGCAGGTGCTGGTGTTTCTGGTTGTTGCTGCAAAAAACTTGTTCAAAGAAGAGCCTTTGTAGTACTAAGGCGGTCAGTCTCACTGCTGTCCTGGATCTTGTACAAGGAATTTCTGTCATGCACATGTAGCTCATATAAACAGATAAACAGCATGTGAAATACCCACCTCTCCATCTAGAACATAAAACTTCTTATTTTCCAATTTCCTTTTCTATGAGTTGCCATCTCCTCATTTCTATTTCTAGTGAATTTAAAACGGTTTCATAACCTCTGTGCTTTGAAATCTAAGATGACATCTTCAGATATTTGTGCTCACTAGAGGTATTGAGGGCTATTGCATTTCACTTATGGTGTAGAGTGCTGTTTATTTTATTTTTTCTGGTTCTGGTTGTTCGTCTTGCTGTCTTAGTGTTTGACAGGTGGGCATGCTGTATATCAGGTGAGGCTCCCTCTGGCTGCTGCTACACAACATTTACAGAGGACAGCTCTCAGAGAGTTAATGGCATTGCCTCTGGATACTGATGCAGGGCGTGTACAGACAAAAGCTGTAATGGAGTGGGAGATTATAGTTCCTACTGAAGCTGTAGCACACATAGCAGTAATGATTGGTACAGAGCTTATGGCAATAGATGTTTTTTTCTTTGTACTTATTGCTTCCCGATCTATTGACCATTAGCCCCCATCCAATGAGCCTAGTCTATGTAGTCCCTGTTGGTAGCAGCATGGACACTAGTTTGGGTGACTACTTACTGGAGATAGCAGATGCCTATGCAGGTATGAATGATGTTTGGTGTCACAGCTAACCTTGGACCATCACCCTTCTATGGCCCCATCCTTTTTGTAGATTACCCAGAGCAGCAGCACAAGAGACCTAAAATGGAGAGCTGATCTCACCATAATCTGTCTCTCTCTCTCTCTCTCTCTCTCTCTCTCTCCCTGTCTTAACTCCTCCTTCTGCCTGCTGAGGGCTTACTTGAAGTCAAAATTAATAGAGAATGCCAGGATGTTTTTTTCTGTAATCCATAACCCTCTCACTGATGGTTGACATGAACTCCAGCGTGACAATGGGAGCTAACTGCTGAGGGAACGAACAGGTAAACAGAAAATGGAGGTCAACCTCTCTCCAACCAAAAGTATGTACTCTGATTAGGGAAGAAACTGGTAATGAGTAATAAGAAAAAGAACTATTTTAGCAATACACATTACTCAAGTGCCTAAGGAGAGTGAGACAGGATGGAAACAGATAAGGCATGCACTCATGTCCACACATAGTTATTCAGGTAGTAAAGTAGAGTGGAATATTCATATGAGAGGCCTACTGCTTCTTGGTAGAGGCTGAGCCAAAGGGATTACCAGTGTCCTGTCGGGGGGGGGTAGACTAGATGCAGAGCAAGAAGATGAGTGTTGTGTTTTCCTCAATTTCCTTCTCTTCTCCAAGTTTATTCAGACTTGGACCTGGTATATAAACGTGTACAGTGTGTGTGTGTGTGTGTGTGTGTGTGTGTGTGTGTGTGTGTGCTTACATGTACATATTAAGTATGTTTGTATAGCTCAGGAACATGGGGGCTTGCAGGAAAAATTTGTGTTTTGCAACTTTGGGAGTTGACTAGTAACCTAACAAGGTTTTAGAACTTCTAGGTTCAAATAATTAAACAAGACATGTTTATACACACACACAGACACACACACACACACACACACACACACACACACACACACACACACACACGCATGCACATGCACGCACACACACACACACACACACACACACACACACACACACACACACACACACACACACACACACACGTTAATGTTCAGGAATTGTCCCAGAGGTAGCAAATGATTACCCCAGATTTCTTTGCTAGTGGTTCTGGCTGGTGTTGAAGAGATATTAAATCAACAATGGCTCCATCACAAATTTGGAGCTAATGGTTTGACTGCATCTATGGCTATAATAGGAAGTTTCCACAGACATCTTGGCATTATTTTTTTTACTGTAAATGTTGCACAGATTGTGCAAGGAGTGCTTTATCTTTAATGTCAATATCTTTAGATATTACAATAGATCTCGCCATACAGTACATACAGGCTGTTCTGAAATTGGTGCTGGTCGTTCTAGTTGATTTAGCTTTAAGGGTACTTAAGAGACAGGACTACTTAGTCATACAGTCATCGATCTGGGGAAGCCCTCAAATCATATAACCATAAACCTCGGGAAGCTTTGGAATGCTGCCTTTTGTTTTGACAGATGTGTTGCCCATCCAGCATTGTGAAAGCATGATTTTCACTTATTCTAATCCTGAGTTCAGTAACTAAATCCAGCATTTACTTTCATTAGAAAAGAAAAAGTAAGAGGTAAGAAAGAGCGAGAAGAAAAGAATATACAGAAAACTAAGTTTAACAGAGCATAGAATAGTGAAACGGCATACAAAAGCAAGAAACTTAATAAGAATGAGAAAAATGCAGGATGTGAGGAAAAAGTGGTGTTTACTTTGGCAGCATGTTTTTGTATTTAGAGATCATGCATGAAAAGCAAACATTTTACCTTCAGTGTACCTTTTGTGAGAAAGAGACAGTTTCTATGGAAAAAAATCACAATTTTCTGAGCTAAAAAAAGTTTATTCCCCATATTTTTAAAATCAGTACTGTTCTGAGATTAATAGTGAGTTGCATGACCATCACTCTGTTACCTTGGTAATCTTCGATTATATAAACTCAAAATTCTCAGTAATCCATTTCATTACAAAACCTTATTGATGTGGTATTTGTCAGATGTCAAAGCCTTGTTAAAATGTACTTCTGTTCATGGAATACAAAATCACTCTTGGTCATGATTCAGAAATTTTGCTTGTACCTATAAATCTTTCATACAAAAATATAAGAAAATTTGAAATGAATCTGAATTTGTCTTCTTAATACATAATTATAACTGAGGTCATTTTTATTAGTCATACCATGACTTTTCAAACAGCTGATCTTATTGCAGTATTAGTGACACAATAGCCATAATTTATGTAAACTTACTCCAAGTGTAAATTTGAGACTCAGATTTAATGTGAGTCATTGCTTTGAACAATATGAAATGTGCTCAGAAGAAATGATAAAAAACAGATATTGAAAATCTGTGGTGAAGATATATGTTATGAGAAATTAATATATTTTAAGATTTTTTCATAACTTTGTTTTCTTTGTGTATTTTTCTACACATTCATCAAAGTATAGTACCATTAAACACCTCTTCCTGACCCAGTCCTTCCCTTCCCACTGGTTTCAGCTGTGCTCACTTGACTGTGTTCTCTTCTCTGGGAAGGAATTCATCATTGTGGACTAGATGAGGTTGGAGGACTTCACATCTGGTAACTCCCATTGTATTACATGCTGTGGGTATTTAGATGCCTGATTTTTTAGGGGCATGATCTTGTATTGGCATAGGAAGTGCGCACTTCCACACTTGCTTGCACCCATGGTGTGTATATGCTTATGACTTACTGTGTAGAGTCTGACTTTTGTATTCCTCTTGGTCAACAACAAATAAAAGTTTCTTCAATGAACAGCTTTAGTTCAGAAAGAAGAAAGCTGACTTTCAGCACTTTAATCCTCCTTACTCCAAAAAGCATAAAAATTATATGACTTCAGGACATCAGCAATACAGACAGACCACTTGCCTTTTACCAGTGGGCTGAGAGCAAGAGATCTATGAATGTATCCTACCTTAGAAGTTGATTGAGAAATACATGTGACTTATCATACAGTCCTCTCCCTGAAAATTATAAGGTGGCCGATAAGGAAGAGAATGCTTGCTGATGAAATGTAGATGCCCTAAAGTGATGATAATGGGACAGATAGAGACATGGCAGGCAAGCGTATAGTATGGTCCCAGAATGTCATTTCAGCTCCATGTTGTGAATATCACTCTATCATGTAATTTAGCTTGACTTGGCCAAATTGTCACTTGCTCAAGCTGTTTTTGCTCATTTTGTAGTTGCCTAAGAATTGCGTGCGTGAGTTCTCTTTTCTTTGATGTGTTTGCATACTGATGATTGTAGCAATAAGTAAAGGCTTGAAATGTAATGGTTAATCAGTGGCGGCTCGTGATATTGGACTGTAGTCCCCCCCCCTCAGCTGTGTACCACAATGGTACAATCCAATAACATCACATAGAAAGTGAATCCGGACTGCTGCCTTACCAGTCTGGATTCAGAAAGAAACAGCTAGAAGTTCTCTTGTTTGATTCTTGGCTGGGGTGCCTTCTGTGTGGAGTCTGTATGCCCTCCCTGTGTTTGTGTGTGGGTTTGATCTGGTATCCTCCCAGGTTACAAAGACATGTGTCTGCAGTATTTCTCCCTGGGCCTCTGCTGAAAATTGTCTTTTGTTCCAAATCAGACTTTCCTGGTTAAAAAATGTTAAATAAATAAAATTGACAGGCATTTGAATTTCTGACTTCATATTCTTCAGAAAGTGCATAGTAACACAAAACCTTTTATTCTAGCAATTTTCTAAGTTTATAAGATGACTATTTATGATTTGTCCCTGTTTTTGGGACTGTATTCCCTCATTATTGGCTTCATCTAGGTTTTGTTTGAGGGCTGTATTCCCCCATTACTGGCTTTGTCCAGGTGTTTTGTGTTAAGAGGTTGACAGCTATGGTGGGAACTGAATTCACTAAATGGTAGCCATTTAAGTTTCAGTTTTCCTCTCTTTCAACACAGCTGATTTGGCATAGTGGTATGTTGTTCTGACTGTTTTACACAGGGTCCTGGATTCAAGACTTGGCAGTAAAATGTATGGTAGTAACACAGCATTTTATATTAGCAACTTTCCAAGATTATACAAGCAATGTTTAAAATGTGTCCCAGGATTTTGGGCTTTTGTTCCCCAATACATTTTGGCTTTTTCCATATTACTTGTGCTGTGAAGCTGAGAGATATACAGTTGAGTGTCGAGTAGATTTTAGAAGGAGCTGAGAGCTGCAGGGGAAGAGAAGTTTAGTGCTGCTTATGCTATGTCTGCTTGTATTGTTAATAGCACAACAGGTAGTGTACTTGCTTTTGAGGCAGAAGGCTGTGGATTCTACTCCCACAGGGGGTAGATGCTGCTGTACTAAGAATGTCCTCTTTGGCAAAGATACAGGCACTTTATTTGTAGATGAAACAATGAAGTATAAAGTTGTTTGCTAGCAGCAACCTCTTCATTAGTTACAGATCTCTTTAATGTGGAATTTCATAGATGACTTTTACTTTTGCAGAGATTGTGCATATTTACTGATACTGGTGGATTGTAGAAGTTTGAGTAGACTTTTATGATGGAAATGTTCTCAATTGGGCAGTTTTGTCATTATTGGTGCATGCATTTTGTTTCATTGTTTACTGGAAAAATGTTCAAAACAATAAATTTAAAACACCTTCTAACAACCGTACTGTATTATACAAGGAATATAACTTAATACAATAAGGAAGGTGTATCACACAACACATGTATGTCTTGTGTGCAAGGGGCCTATCATTTGAAAACAGTCCAAAGTTAATCTTTATACTAGCCAAATGTATTTTATTTGAATGTGGATTTCAGTGCTGTTTCAATGAATGTGAGTTTCAAGGGCAGAGAAGTTTTAATGCTAAGTCTATTTTCATTGTGAGACTGCATTGCATTGTTTAGCAGATGTCTTAGTGTTTGTGCTGTAAAATGCAAAATAAAACTTTCAAATGAAAATCAAATCATCGTAGAAGTAAAGCAGTATGCACATAACAGTGTTTATGGTAAATGAGGCGAAAGACTCAAGTAATGGGACACGGCAATGGCTGTAGGGGGGAGGCACCATTCGACCATGATTTTGTGAGGGGGAAGGGCGGCAAACTCAAAGGCAGCCTCGGCTGAACTATACCTCTCAACTGTTCAGATTTTCACACAATGAATAGATTTTTGCTTCTTATTTTTGGTTTGTTCCTCATAAAATTTGTGGTTTTCTGGCAAATCATTTAGGAATTAAGTCACTAAATAATAACAGACATTGAGTTTCAGACTTCATAACCTTCAGAAAAATGCATGCTAAAGCAAGACCTGTTATTCTATCAACTAAGTTTATACAAGAGCAATATTTAGTACTGTTTGTATGTTCCCCCAATATATTTGGCATTGTCCAGATTTCCTGCGTTAACAGGTTTTGAGGTACGTGCAAATAAATTGCTTTATAGAATTAGGCATATCCAAACCTCTCACCTGTCCCCAATGTTGCTCAAAATGTTGCTGTCCCTCTAATAATGCCTCCACAAAATGGCAATTTTGGAAGAAAACATGGAGGGTTTACAATTAATGTTGTTGTGTCTTTCGGCTTTTCCCGGTTAGGGGTCGCCACAGCGGAACTCTGGTCTGCTAATGATTGGCAGTAGATTTTTACATGCCAAGTTGCCAGCCCTGACACACAACCTTCAACGAAGGCACGGTCATTTACGGATGTCTCCACACAGAAGACGCTCTATCTGAGAATTGAACAGGACAACGTCTTACTGTCAGGCGACAACGCTACCACAGCACCAATAATCAGAGTTATAGATTACTTTTATTTTATAAATGCATGTAGATTCATTTATTTTGTCAGCTGCGCAAGTTAACAGTACTAATATTTTAAAATGTGTCCTTTCTTTGACAGGTTCCCAGCTGTACGGTGTGGCTACTTTATATTTTTGCATCACCTTTTTGTCCATTTTTCATAAAAGTGTGGTTTTCTGGCAAATTAGAGGCAAATCATTAAAGATTGAAGTTAGAAAATAATGACAGACATTTGAGTTTCAGATTTCATACCCTTCAGAAAATGTATACGACCTACTATTCTATTAGAAAGTTTTAAGAGCAATATTTAAATATTGTCCTTATTTTTGGGACTTTGTCCCTCTTCTGTGTATAGCTTTGTCCATATTTCTTGCTCTGAGGTTGAGAGGTATGACAAATGTGTCAGGGCCATCACAGTCAGCCAGAGACATTTCAAATTGTGACATACTTGTTGCACCCCACTCCCCCCATGTAGAGACTCTGGATGTGTCCAAGCAAGGCAAGCAGAAGTTATGCAGTGTAAGTGTGCAGAGTATCCCACCATCCAAGGTAGACAAATACTACAGTGGCTTTTCATCTGTCTTTGCTTGATTTTGCAGAATGTTCTGGTTTTCTGTCATATTTTTATACTGTTAATTTATGCTTCTTATTATTCAAAAAGTGCCCATTGTTCTGTGTTTAAGTAGCAATGCTTTCATGACCATCAGGTAAGCTTGTCTGAGATTGTAAGATGCAAGTAAGCTTTAATAAGTATACTGTTAAAGAATTACCAACATTGAAAGCCTTTTTGTTGTTGCTGTGCAGAGAATACTTACATAACTAGATAACGTATAAGCCTTGGGTACTGAAATGCATATGACAGTATTTGTAATAAAGGACAGGATTACAGTATTTTAAGAAGCTCATTGCCTTTGTTGGAGACTTGCAGTCATCTTTGCAGGCTTTACCCGTAAACTAAACAGAATGCCAATCATGTGGTCCATAACCGGTGCAGTAATCCTTTAAGCAATTTATCTTGAGCTTGTTTCTTGTTTGCTTTTCATTTTTTACTTTGATCATGTTTTCCCCATGAAACAAGTAAATAGTTGTTGTCAGGCTGCAGGCCTTTTTTGGATAAGAAACATTTTTACAAGTGGGGGTATCACAGAGATTGCTACTTTCAGCATGTTACTTGGCACTTTTATAAAGCTGAATATAAATTATAATTAGAACTGCAGTACAAGGAGAAGTGGTTTCAATTGAGTGCTGTTTGTTTTTCTTATACTTGATTTTGACTGGCATTCCAGTAATGTATTTACAAAGTAATTTATTTTTTTATGCTTTGCAACCTTTTTGTTTCCATCTAGATATTAAGTACGCTGTCATGCAGCCAATGCATTGAAATATTTTTTTCTTCTACACTTCATTTTGTCTTGATTGGACTCTCATAATGACAGTTTGGCACCCATGACAGCATATTTAATTAAAGTTTCAGTTTTTGTGGTTTTGAGCATATCTCCTCCCCTTTCTAGTTGGCAGCACCCCTTCCCATTGGCCCCACCCATTCAGCTGTCTCCTGCAGACCCCCTTTGATTTGAAATCACTAGCCGCCACTGTGGTTAATGCTACACTAAGGCTGGCAGATAATTGAGAAAAGGCAATGATTGTTTCATTTTCTATGAACAATCACCCTTCTCTGAGCTGGAGCTTCCTCAAGGTGAGAATGTATAATTAATTTATTTTATTTATTTTTATTTATTCTTTGTTGACTGAGTTAGTCCCACTAGGCTAGTGGCCTCTTTTCAGGGAAAACCTGATGTGATATTCATACTGCTAGAGGAAACTGGCCAGGGCAATGGGAAAGGTTCCCTCCTCTGTTTGATAGGTGTCATGGCATCATTATATCAACCTGAGCTACCACCAGCTCAGGCAGATGATATTAACCAACTGGGCTTCCCCCTCACAAAAGCATTTTTTTTCTTTTACATATTTGCACAATGTTGCGATCATACCTCATTCTTGAGTACATGTTTAGAGCTTATAAATACTTGATAGAACAGATTTTATTAAAAATTGTAGAAGTTATTGTATTTACAGTATGAATGTTTTTAGGAAACACAGAAGACTGTCAATAAACACTTGGTTACACCCATTACCACCATTTCTGTGTGAGTAGAAGGTATTGTACTTTTCCAGTAGTAATAAGTGATAAGGATGAATTGGTACAAAGGGAGCAAAGACAAAGAAAAATCTTGATGATTGGATGGGAAATGGGAAATTCACCCCGGGGATCACTTCTGTGGCTCTGCTCGACAGGGGCATAGGAAAATAATTTTCTTGGGTGGCGAAAGCCAGGGTACATTTTTTTGGCTAGGCTAGGTCGATAGCCTAGTACCTACCTATAAATGTCTTCTTCCTAGACAATTGTTCTGAGCTTTTCCCTTATTTCTGAAATATTTTTTAATTAATAATTCACCACAAAAATGTGGCAAATGTAATTTTCAGATCATCTTATATGCACAAATGACCTTTTGTGGTGATGGAGTCTAGGACAGAAGCAGTAATGTACCTGGATTTCTGGAACTGCATGCCAACTTACACACTAACATCTAGAATATAGTCCCACATAGTATACCCCCACCTAGAGAGAAACTGGACAGAAAGTAAGCCCCTACCCCAAAGTTTACTGTACCTTGGGCAGTGCATGTTTTTGGGCAGAATACCTTTTCAGTACTAAAAAAAAAAATCCAAAAATGGCAGACTTAAGTAAAAAAAAAAAAAAGCCAAGAAAGAGAGAAAATTAGCCATCCAGGCATTCGGATTCCATAAAACATATAATTAAGTAAAAGAAAAACTGAGGAATATGCAAAGATGTATTTTCAGTTTACATTCTAACACATCTCATAGCACAAATTATTTTTTATAAATGAGAGTGTACCTTAAGGTATACATGGGTTGCCTAGTGAAATTTTTCAGACCATATCTGTGACCCATGGAATACTAGAAATACAAGCACAAATGGGGAAAAATAAGCCAAGTCCAATATTATGATACCTAGGACTATTTTCCCTTTTTCAAGGTACAGCCGTCTAGAGTTAATATAAGTGTGTGTGTGTGTGTGTGTGTGTGTGTGTGTGTGTGTGTGTGTGTGTGTGTGTGTGTGTATATCTAACAGGGACATGGGTGGTAAAGCCCTTTATATTGTGGGGATACAGGGAATAAACATTTATTTATTGATTGACTGACTGACATTTGTTAACCGGGTTAGTCCACCTGGGCCAGGAGCCCTTTTTCAGTGGAGACCGGAGGAGAAACGCTCCAGTTACAGACAGTTTAAGTATACATAATAGTTTAGTTTACAATTAAGAAACAATTATTATTAGCAGTAACATTTAAAGCAATTCACAGTGATAAGTTAAGAGGCATAACAGGGATAAGATCAGTAACACAAAAAGAATAAGCAAGTACTGTACTTAGGTTTTTTTTTTTGTTTACACATAGCTGATGTATAACTGATGTGGTAAGGTGTATAGCAAGTTGTAGTATTTTAGGAATAGTACAAATTATGAAGTGTGAGAGGTTAGAGTGCATGAATGGTATGGAAGGGATATCTAGAGGTGTAATGTGATGTTAGAGAAAAATATGTGTGAGATAATATGCTGAGAGGATTGTATGAGATTGTGGTAGAAAGGATAGTACTGGAGTGGTAAAAAGTATGCTGAGAAGTTATATTGGATTGTGGAATACAGAATAGTATTCTTAGTTGTTGTTGTTGTTGTTGTTGTGTCTTTCGGCTTTTCCCGGTTAGGGGTTGCCACAGTGGAACTCCGGTCTGCTAATGATTGGTAGTTGATTTGTACGTGCCGAGTTACCAGCCCTGATGCACAACCTTCAACGAAGGCACGCCCATTCACGCATGTCTCCACGCAGAAGACGCTCTAGCTGAGAATCGAACTGGACAGCGTCTTACTGTGAGGTGACATAGTATTCTTGTAAAAAATGTTTTAATGGTATAACAGCGAGTTTTAAAATTTGCAGTTTCTTCAGGTACAAAAACATACATATTTTTTACACTTCATGGACCCACAATTTTGGTTTGCACCCAATTAATCCGATTGCACCTCCTGCACTGTGAAACACAGTAGCATCTTGCTATGTACAAGTGAAATAAATTTGTAGCTGTTAATGACATCAGTTTGTTGTAGCTTTTGGAATCTGATTTTCTGCTCTGATTACGACTCAGTCATTTCTTGCATGATTAACAGCATGGCAGCTGAAGGGGCCAGGCAGGGCAGATAGGCTGGGTGGCCCACCCAGGTTTAGCAGAATTCTTCAGCTCATTGTATTGGCGATGCCACTGGTGGATGGTACTCATCCACAGACAGAGCTGCGCAGCCCCACACTGCATTGGATGCGTGCCACTTCAAAGAGGCCCGTGCGGTAGCACAGCATACCTATATCTTAACAGCAGTAATTGCAGGCCTGCAAAATGTCCATGGGGATGGGAATTAGGGAAGTCCACAGAATCAGCAGACTGGCTCACCTCCTACTGCTTGACTTTCACATCCCAGGGAAATGTGTAGGTAAATAAGGCCCTGCAGATGGGGATTGAATGAGCTCTAAGGCAATTGTCTCTTTCGGGATGACTGGCTCTTTTCTATGGGAGGAAACAATGATTTAGTGATTTAGTGAGGCATGGGTAGATAGGTTATTGGGCAAATCCCACAAACTAACAAGAAAAATGTATGAGTTATGAACATGGTAGCTTTTTCATTTCTGTATAAGAAACTTGTTCCCTTCGGTGCATACAAGCTATCCTGTGGATGAGTACCACCCACCACCCAAGTATATGTATATGGGTCAATGTCAGAAGATCAAAATATCTAAAATTCAAAATATCGAAAATAACCCCCCACACCCCCTGCTAATTATATATACCAACTCCAAGATCAACACCACCGGAGAAAGGGCAAATTCCATTTTCTATATTTTGAGTTTTAGATATTTTGATTTTCAGTCTTTTGAGCTTTCGATTTTCTGAAGGGGATCTATATACATATATATATATATATATATATATATATATATATACATATATATATATATGGTTTACTATCATAATGTTGACTATCAGTTCTATTTTGAACTAAAACATTGATTGGTTTACTCGAAAATGGACATTTACGAGGGTGTAAATGTTGAACAAAACCCGGTAATGTCAATTCAGCATAATTCGACATACTGTTTCCCTTGCACCTATCAGAAAAGGAACAACAGTTCTTGATGTCAGCAGTATGAATGTACTGCACAACACTAAACTTTACGTTTTTGCAGGGGGGTAAGCCTTCCTGCACCCACCCCCCCCCCGTGGGGGGCTGTGCCCTCCACACCCCCTGCAAATTATATATTCCAACTACGAGATTGTACTACAGTGAGGAAAGGGATTAATTTCACAAACCGCACTGCACCATGATCTCTTAGAGTACTTTGAGTTCATATCAGTGAATGCACAATGCATTTGCTGATATGAACTTTCAATGCGGAGATGTACAGCAAGATGAACATTCGAAAATCCAGCTTTCAAGTGTTCCATCTGCAAAGCATCTCGGTTCCCAATTTTCATAGTAAATCTGTACAGATATCTATATCTATATCTATATCTATATATATATATATATATATATATATATATATATATATATATATATATATATGCAGAACAGTAAATTTGTGCAGACATGTAAATATAAATTGCAAAGTGGCAAGCCCATCTGGATCTCCCCAGCCTTTTACTTATATATTCTGATTCTGAGTTGATCCAAGTTGGAGAAACAGTGGTCATTCTAATAGCTTGAAAAGATTGATTGCCCCTTTCCTGTTTCCTGCCGAGCTCAGAATACAATTACTCTTTACACATTAAATCAATATGCATCACCACAGTCAGCAATGAGCAAATACATCATAAGAAAAACAAGTCACGCAAACAAATTTCAAACAACTACAAAATTAGCAGAGTTCAAGCAAATCAAGGCAAACTTTTCAATATAACTTGCCAGTATAATTGGCTGACAAATCCCCAAATCCATTAAAGATACAGAAAATATATTTTTCCATACCAGACCTCTATTTACTGATAATTGGGTTACTGAGTGCAACAGTGTTGGAATCTGCAGGAGGCCATCCTGACAGTGTCATTCTTTAAAATAAAGATACAAAACCATTCCCTTAAGACTGAGAATAAACATTTAGTATAGATACTACTTACTCTAGTACCTTTCACCATCAGCCACACCAGACCCCTATACAATAATTGTTAAGTATCACAGAGGTAGCTGTTCCTGCAGCAATATTATCAGATGATAAACCTACCAACATCAGCCTAGAAGGTAAATTTAGTATTAAACAAAAAAGCTGGGTGTTCTTTAGGTACATTCTGTGTCATTTGAAGGTACATCTTTTGAAGAAGATAACAAGCTAAGGGAAATACTATTATGTGTTTCTGCTGACTTTTACAATTTAATGTTGTTTAATATTTTCCAACAAATCTTACCTTTAGTCTGTCTTAATATTCTGGATTTAGGGTTTCAGCATATCATATATGGGACCCCTACTCTGTTCTGAAAGTGAAGATAGAAGGCATTCTGTAAAGTTACTTTTTTCAGAAAAATGTTTTAGTCCTAATTTTCACAAAGCAGAGCTTCTAGACAGTAACAGAGAGAAGTTCAAACAAAAACATGGAAAATAGTGTAAAGCTAGTAAAAGCACAGGAACATTGACATTATCAATTAGCACTTATAAAATAGTAACATCTTTAAATGGATTCCATCAACACAGTTTACTAATGAAATATTGACCATTTCTTTAGTTATCTTCATTAAGTCAGCCTTCAGGAGCAAATACTGCTTTCCTAAGTGTGAGATTGCAAAATCTGTGGAAAGGTGTGTGCCCTTTTCTCTGTGTCTGTGCAGCCCTTGGAGTTAATATATTTAAGTAATGTGTGGTGTGGGAGGTTTAGACACAGTACTGAACTGCAAAATCACTCTTCACCCTCAATGTTTATTCACATTTATTTTGAAAATTATTTTTATAGCTGCATATCAAAACGGCATAGACACATAGTAAAATGGACACTGGAATGAATTTAAGAATTATTACCTGTAATGATAGTGGAATCAATTCACAGGAATGCTTTAGTATTTTCTGGAAGATTATTTATAAGTCAGTAATGTTTCTTGGCTGCCCAGTTGTGAGTAACTACAGTCCATATATGTCCTCAACTCGAAACAAACTACAACAAATGAGAGGTTAGTCTTGGGTAAATATACGTCAGCATAGATATGCAAGGCTTAGTGCAATAGCATCATCTTTAAGCATCTTGTCAAGGCATGTTTGTATTGTCGAGGTGCTTTTGTTTCCTCTTTGGGCTAAAATTGCAAAGTGAAACAAAGTTGAGCGAGAGTAATGAGATGAATTATAGAACATTATTTTTTTCCTGCGTAAGTAAAATTAATTTCTTTTAGCAGTAATCTTTTTTTGATGAAATTCTGACCACATTTTACATGACATGATGTCCAGTAAACCTGCTAAAATAATGTGTAAATGTACTATTCTATAACAAATAATTTTGCATTGTTGTAGCAAGAAAATCTGACAAATGTGTTTAATGTAAATCTACCTGTAGTGAAAAAGCATTCTTTTATTATAAAAATGTTAAAAGAACAGGTTGGGTTATTTTAGGGAAGAATAATTGTCTGAGACAAGATGTATCTGTAATGCAGTACATTACAAATGTTGCCACTCAATAACTATAGAACGTAACATTACATTTGTAGCTCAGCTAGACAGAGATCATTTTGAAAATGAATATAAGTGTAGACAGGGATGCATGAAGGAGCCACAGTTAATGAAAAAATAAATAACATAATGAATATTAGCTTTTTAGGGGGTTGGTCATAGATTCCAAGACAGTTTGACTGAACTGAGATATTAGGGTGATACTTTAGTTAAAAACTGACTGATTACCTCTAATGTACAGCAGACGGATATTTTTAAATGCTATATATTTACATTAAGTAATTATTAATGAATGACCTAATATTATGGTTGGTTGCTTATTATTTGTGTTATAATTTCTTTATAAAAAAATTTAGTAGGTAGGCCGTCATGTATACGCACCTGTAAAAATAAGTTTTCAACTACATTAGTGTTATAATTTTTTATTGTATATGGGATTGCATGGATACTCAAATTGTTTAATTTGAGAAACATGAATTGTCAGGCTGTTAGTTCTAACTCATATGCATTACAGACAAAATCCTTGGTTTCTTTGGTATCTATTCAAGACCAAATATAACTTGGCATTAGGGACAGTAGCAACCATTTCTTCAACAGTCTAGAGATTATAATACTCCCCTTACATTCATTTACTGAGGTGTTGTGGATCACTCCAAATTTTGATATTACCTTGTTTATCCCCAGTTGGGTTCCTATCAGCATTTCGAATGTTGAAAATTCCGAATTGAATTTAATTGAACTGAACCGTTCAAAATCTCAGAAGAGCGAACTGACGGAACATTGCTTTCTTTCCCAGGGAAAGAAATCGGTGGGCCATCATCGGAGTTTGCTATTTCCTCCACTGTGGTGCAGTCTCGGAGTTGGGCGGTGTGGGGGGGGGGTGAAGCCCCCAACTTCTGTCGGTGTTTAAAGTATTGAAAATTCTTTTTTTTTTTTTTTTTTTTTTTGCAAGGAACACTGATTTCTTTCCCTGGAAAAGAAATCAATGTTCCGTCAGTTCGCTCATTTGCGATTTCGAATGTTTCAGTTCAATTAAATTGCATTAGGTGTTTTCAGCATTCGATATGCTGATATAGACGTCCCAGTCACCATACTATTGACTCATTCTGTAGGATGAGAATAACATTACTCCTACGGTTCTATAGGCTCTAGTTTATGTTCAGTCTTTTTCTCTGTGGGGCGTGACTTACTGGCATGACTACAGGTGACAGCTTGATGTGATATTTTGGCTATAAACAACCCAAACCCTCAAATAAAGAAGCAAAGCTTTCTAGAACATTAATGATATTTTTGATTCTGCACACTGAGTTCCTCCTTGTACTTAGTCAAGCACAATTTAGATCAGTAGATGGGGATAGTAAATTTAACCTTGGACTGACAACTGTGCCCCTATTAGAAAGTGGAGGCCTGTAAATGCTTGATTACTTAAACCCGAGATATACCTTGCTATAATAATGAATGGCATCAAAACCTATCAAATACATTTGGGAAGCATTGCTAGGCTTGCCCTTTAAGGATGTTAGCCTAGTAATCACCTATGAACATATGCACATATATATTTTAGCCCCAAGACAAAGTTATGTCCAGACAATAGATTACGCAGGTAACCACCTGCGCAAAGTCGAATAGTTTCATAATACAAAAGAATTCTCTAATAAAAGCTGTGCGGTCCTCATGAATCTAGATATTGAAGTCACCAAAATAATATAGTTTGGGACAGTCTAAAGTGAGCTGAGGAGGAATTCCATGGATTACTGGAGGAACATCCTCACACAACCACCATATATAATAGATTGGACAATACCCACAATTTGGATTCCTGCACCTCTGACATACTCAGAGTAGTTGCAAATTCTACCCATGGCCTGAGACAAATGCAGAGGAAAGTGATAAAACATCACATACCAGTCCTGCTGAAATGCAGGCACTGTAAAACATGGAGGAGGGTCTAAATAAATAATATCTGTTAAAACTGGACTGAGGTTATCACCAAGCCTGATCTCATTATAAATTTCAGGGTCTCCACATCAGCTCGGAAGAAATAGCTGTCTAGTTACAATTGGACCTAAAATTATGGTACAGTACCTCAGTCTTAGCAAAGGAGGACCGGGATTTCCTGTGAGTACCTCTAGCAGTTTAGAAGCATGTGGAGCATCAGGATGTTTGCCCCATAATGGTGACAGGACACCAGGTCTATCAGCTCCTCCATCTGTTCAGAGCATCATGACCCATGCTGACATGTAAACTGATCCTGTGTTTTTAAGGCCACAGTATTTTTACCGAACTGTGAAAACTTGCCTTGGGAGATATTCACATCCAAAGGGGCAGGCAGCCTGAAGTCATAAATCTTGTTAAATAAATAATAATGATTATAACCAAGTAAGTGGAATTGATGGCTAACAAGGTATAAAACAGTAAAACTGCAAAAGGATGAAAAATCTACCATAAACAAATGACAGAGAGCACATGAATGGGCTTTCTTGAGAACTAAATAAATATAGAGCAATGAGTTATAGCAGATAGATAACTAGAAAAATCAATGACTGAGTGGTATAACATATTCTTAAAGTACACAGGTAATGATGATAGATGTAAAAAACAAAAGTCTGTAAGAATGAAAAAAGTAACTACGATGAATTAATTTGTCACTATAGTGAAAACAGATATGAAAACTGAGACAGTTCTATGGATTCACAATGCTTGTAATCTGAAGGATGTAATAAAGAGAAAAGTGAAACTTGAAATATTAGATGCTCAGAACATGGATAAAGTAATAAATAAATTAAAAGATAAATGAGATTGGGAAGTTGGAATATGAATTAAAATTATAACAAACAGTGAATCAATGCACTCTACCTAGTGAATGAACAGGTTAGGTGCAAAACAGGAGAAACTGAAAAAGACATACAGCATAGGGGAGGAAATTCACTGAAATGCAAGTAATAATATTTCCAAAATGACAGATTATTTCCAAGATGAAGAAATTACTTGAAGGAATCTGCATATACCCAATGACCTATAAGTAGATGGATGAAGTGCAAACTATAACAGAAGGTCCAGAAATGCTGGAAGATTGAAATAACTTCACTAAAAGAACTGCAAATAGTGAAAGTGCAGGTAGAAGGATAGCAAACCTGAGGGTGGACTCCAAGCAGCCAGAATAAATGAACAGTAGTACAGCATCCAACCAGGATACCGAGATCACCCCTGATCACCCCCACCAACAACAGGTTAGGTCTGCAAACAGAGATCAGTGTATCACAGGAGAACTGGATAATGTAACTGATGCAAACACTGGACCAGATAATCTGCCATTAAAATGCCAAAAGTTGAAAGAGTAGAGCATCCAAAGTGGATATTACCCCATAGGAGGCTTGCAGAGTCACAAGTCTTTGTTCAGAATATGGAGCAAGGCAGCACAATAAAATGTTATAAGCTGTAGAACTTGACTGATTGACAAAGTAAGGAAATATGAGAGGGTACAAAAACACTGGGATAGTAAAGTGATGAAAAACTGAACAATAAAGAAGTTTCAAATGTACCACAGATGAATCCCAGCCACTCTCATTCCAGGAAACTGGACCAAGAATTCCAAGCTAGGCAAATGTGCAGTTAAAGAAACATGTGAGACAAAAGCAGGTAGAAATGAGTACCAAAACAAAGAAATGTATATCCAAAGCAGAATATCACAGCCCAAAATCTCAAAAGACACAATATGATGCATAAGCAAAGAGAACAATTTAATATGCATTATAGAGGGAAGATATTGTTTCCCATGAGCAATGACTGTAAAACAAAATCCATTACAGCAGAGTAGTTAGAGCTAAACAAGCCACAGTAATGTGACACCCCTTATTGTGGGCAGCATCCATTTTACTTTTTTTAATTTAATTTAATTGGTGCTGCATTACTACACTCACCGAATACATAGTTTTATTTGCCAGTAAATATAATTTAATGATCAGTGAGGTTTTAGGAAAGACATTCATTTAAAAATGGGGGTCATATCTCTCAACCTCTTTGTGCAAGAAATCTGGACAAAGGCTGACATAATGGGAGAACAAAGGCCCAAAAATAGGGACAGATTATAAATATTGCTCTTATAAACTTAGAAAGTTGCTAGAATAATAGGGTTTTGTTAACATGCATTTTTCTGAAAGATGTGATGTCTGAAACTCAAATGTATATAATTATTTAGTGACTTCAGTCCAGAGATCATCCCAGTGACTTGCTATAAAGCCACAGATTTATGAGGAGCAGGCAAAAAATATGAGGCAAAAATCTGGACATTCTGCAAAAATATGAACAGTTGAGAGCTATGATGGGAGTCACATAGTCCAGGCAGTTTCTCTATTCCACTTTTTTTAAGTTAGGCACCTTAGGTCAGCTGCAGCTGATTGTTTTGATGTGCAGCTTGGGAGCTTCTATTTTAAACCTTTGACGGGGAATACCAGTGAGAGAGCAACTGTACCGCACATTTTGAAAATGTAAAGATGCATTCAATCTCTGCATTACTTGTGAACCTAAAACTATAAAATAAGTAAACGAATCATCTCATTCTGACCTCTTGGCCTTTACTCAAACTGAATTTAAATGACTGATGTGTTTCTAACTGTACAATATTAAGAACATTACATTAGTATTAATCTAAAAATTATTCTTACATTATCAGTATGCAAAGCCCATAACTATAATACATTGTCTGGATTCTTTTTTCTTTGATCTTTTTACAGCTAATGATTAAAAAGCATTTCTGAGTGATAACTGTTAGTTCATTGAAGAATAATACTATAAAAAAAATCAGCTGTGCTTTCTTCTTCACTTAGAAGATCTATTTATCCTAAGGTCCATCTAGAATGTTTTACTAGTAATAATTTGCTTTTGTTGTTTTGTTTTAAAAAATAAAATTACAACGTCAGAACCTAGTCTATGAAATGAAATTCTGATCAGCTTCAGACAACTTAGAGAGCACATAGAAATAAAAAAGTTTCAGCCTTCCCTTTAGGGGATATTTATATGATGATTGAATAATGCCATCCACCATATCCTTTTGTCAAAAGATATATAAAGAAATCAGGTTCCACATTGCAAGTATTAAACAGAAAAAGAAAATAATAAAAAGCTTCATAGCAGAAAAAGAACTTTACTGGATGAAGAAATTTAGGGTATCTGATAAAGATATTTAGGTAAAATTAATTACAGAAAAGTCTATGTATATTCATAGATGTTGCCTAGAATAAGAAAAAGATTTTTAACATAACAGAAAAAAATCTGTGGGGGGATGGTCAAAGGAAATAGCATCCTTCACATTAACTGAATTCAAATGACTGATATTATACTTATTAATATAAACAAAACTAAGGTGTAAGGGGTCTAGATATCCTGGTACCCATCATACTGATAATGTATAGAAACAGGACACGTTGCTAACGTATGTAATTTCAGAATTATCAAGACATGAGATCAAAACATAATCATTTCAGTTTACAAACTGGATTGAAAGAAATGTCCGTGAAGAGAATGTAGACAATGAATAGTCTACAGAGTAAAAAGGAGGCTATGAGTTTGGATCTAGAGGAAAAGGGAAGGAGTGCCTAGCCCTGCATTGCATTTTCAGAAGTTGACTATATATATATAGTTTTGTTTGGATTATTTTTCATCAAGTCTAATAAACTTCAAGTACTTCATGTATGAAGCTCAAAATAAAAAACACAGGTAGAAAGGCACTAAAAGTCTGCAGTTGTAAAAAACAGGAACAAACCAATGAAAAAACTCCAAAGACCACCAGGCTAACACAACCACATTTGTATTAAAGGTTTTTGTTTTACCCTAGTGGTCTGTGGAGTTTTTTTTTTTTTTGGTTTGTTCATGTATGAAGTAAACTATTCCTCATTTTAACTTCCAGAAGATGGTCTGGATAATCTGGTAAGAACAGTAATGCACACGTATTATTTTTACATTTGGAGGTAATACATGTAACTATATTTCTAGTATGAAAAAGCCAGTCTGAAGTTTCTTTTGAGCCAGGGTATGGTTCACAGCTGAGCATACTATGGCCATGTTGTTAACATAATGCATGGCAGTGAGACATGCACAGCTATTTACTAAAAAACTGACCAAGTCTGAAAAGACTCAGCCAATAATATATAAAAAGATGGCAAGATTCATCTGTGATCCAGACCTCATAATAATCATTTATGCAGAAATGTAGCTACAGCTTATTAAATGATTTTCTCATATTCATGCAGTCTAAAATTTACCTTTTATCTCACGACTGATATCTTGAATTTCAAAACAGCAACTTTATTCTGCTATGAACCATGAATATGTGTGATTATTCTTAATAACTTATGCATGATACATTTCAGTTGCAGATACAACACCTTCTAAGTACATTGCATCATATGTGTTCTCTTCCCCATATTGAAGTGCCTTGTCTTTCTGTAACTGTCTTTAATGTTTCAGTGAAAGATTGCATTCAGTGGAGACTTACTGTACCCATGTGACTTCAAATCAGTCAGATCACCTTTAAACCATTTGCTAGAATGCCTATGCATACAGGGGCTTTAAGCATATGCATCAGGTCTGAGTAGCCAACAGTATTGTATTAAAGGGTTTAGATAGGTCAAAAAATACCTCTGGCACTACTTTCCATTTAGCTAGCCCTTTCTTGATACATTATGACACTGTTAATAGGGAAGTACTGACTAAGAAGCCCTTGTATGAGGCCACATTGTACATTGGTTAAATATTATGGACTTAAGTATAATTTATCTGTTGGTTGACAATAGAATGAAAGACTTTGGTCACAGAGTTCAGCAAAGTGGAAGTTTTGCAACTATTTGTCCCAACAGATACACTCCCTTTGTGAATGATATGATATGTGAAACTTTCCACTTGGTTGGGACTAGACCTACACAGGGACTGCTATTTATCAAAATGGCAAGGGTAATGGCTAGTGAAACAGTTGTTAGTTTGATTAATTTAGCTGGTAATCCATCTAAAGCAGGTAAAAAAACGTCCTCTCATATTAGCTTGAAATATTCTCATCATGAATAAACTCACTTCCTTCATTGTACAATGGTCTGAATTGTTTTGGATGTTTCTAAGTGACACACTGAAGTTATGAATTATGGCATTTGGAACTTTTTCACATTAGTTCCTGAGTAGTTTTTCTATAAAGAGAAGGAAGTGTCTCATCTTTCATGCCCTAAATTATGATCCAGACTACACGTGTACCATACTAGACAACATTTCTTTTTTTTATGATTCTTTTCCATTTACATGACTACAAAATTAGTGCCTTTCCCAAATGGAACCCCTCAATGGAAAGACAGACTCTCAATGAATGTATTTACTGCTTCTGGAACATTCTATCCTTTAAGCTAAGCTGGACATGGCACAATATACCACACATTTAAAAAAAAAGTGTTGTGATATGCATATTTATAACTATGTGAGATATCAAAGCTGCATCTAAGACATCCAGTACTTTATAGTTCATCTTCCAAAGAGAGCTCATAAAGAATTATAGTTGTTAAGACATTTCATGATGTACGATATGTTATAACTTAAAAGATTCAAGGTTTGAACCTCATAAGAAGCACAGAGTGGACCTTTTTTGTAACTATTTCTCAGCATTCATTTCCTTATACAGAGCAAAAGCTGTTTAAAGAAAGTCTTGCTGTTTGAACCACAGAGTGGAAGTCATGTAAATATCAAAATCAGCTAAAACAGTATCAAACCAAGGTATATACTCCTGAAATATGTCAGAGTTCTAGAAATAGGTTCTCTTATGACCTTAGAATGGTTATTTAAAGTGCAGGAGGCAGAGAAAACTCATCAAATGCTTAGTGAGTTGCAAATAAGGCAGAGTATAAATTTTATTTATTTTAGTACGTCTACCGAAGAATAGGATCATAGGATCATATGAGGTTACTAGGCCTGGAGGTCATTTCAAGCCTAGCTGTTTCAAATAATGTAATACCATAGATACTCTAGTCAATACTCAGGAATGTATTTGATTTAGAAGCTATCTGTCACATAGGCAGCAATCAGTTCAATGGCAAGGCATACAATCTCCTTTACTCCCAACTACGATAGGTGTACCACAATGCTCGATTTTAGGTCCACTACTTTTCTCCATATTTACCAACAATCTACACACCTCCACCCAGCATGCCTCCCTTATACAGTATGCTGATGATTCAACTCATATCTGCTCTGCTCCAGCACTTTCCACTCTATAACAACTCACACAAGAATCCTTCAGTCCTGTTGAAAGTTGGATTACTGATATCCAACTAATCCTAAACCCCAATAAGACAAAATTGCTACTTTCCACCCCCAACAAATCTATACCTACCCCCCTATCCTTTTCAATCTCTTCCAAAAATGGTACCATCATATCTCCCTCTGATCAGACCAAACTCCTCAGTGTAGAAATTGACAATAACCTACTCTTCGATGTCCATATCTCACAAACCATAAAAAGGTCCACAAAAAAATGGGAACCCTAGATAGGTATAAACAATTCCTCTCAGAACAGGCATGGATCACTCTAGCCCAAACCCATCTAATCTCCACTCTAATATATGCTGCACCAATTCTTGCCCAAGTCAGAAAACTTGATCTCACCAGACTATAATCATGTTACAATAAAATTGCCAAGTTTGCTAACAACTGCACCTTTAGAACCCATCACTGTCAATCTCTAAGGGAACTATGAGGGGTTGAACTTCCCCAGCTACCCAATTACCACCAGCTATTCATTGCCTTTAATATTGTTAGATATCCTGAAAAAATCCCAGCACTAAGCCAGTTACTCTCTCCATACAGAACTAATCGTCTTCCCAGATCTACTGAGAAATCCCTCCTCTGCATCTCTAAAGCTAACAACAACTCAAGGAAAGCTCTTTTTTCTCATGCCATAGCTAGATCCTGGAATAACCTCCCCCCTTCTCTGACCTCTGCCCCCACTAACACACATTTCAAAAATGCTCTCAAATCACATCTTATGAATACATGGCTATGTCCATGCATCACACGAATCTCACAATCTCAGCACACTTTACACTTTCCTTCTTGCTATCTCTACTGTATATATGCTACAATTAGGTATCTTACTGCTAACTTGAAATTGCATAATATGTCATCTTATCATTTTTTATTCTTTTTTTCTTTTATCCTATCTCACTAATCAGTGTTAAAGCTTTGATGTATGAGCCTCTCTATTTTTGTAAATTTACTCACGTACTGCTGATGTATTGTTTATTGTTTAGACTGGATCGAATGAGACTTTTTATGACTGTACTTACCTTAATTATCACTGTTATATGATTTTTGTATTACCTTGCTGATGTTAATCTAATTGTGGAGCTTTTCTCCCTATGCCTCCTCTGTAAATGGACCTGTGTCCAGTTGGACTATCCCGGTAAACAAATGTAAAATAAATAAAAATAAATAATAAAAATAGTAATGACTACCTATGTCCAAGAGGGTTGTGGGTGCTATCCCTGGTAAGAATTTACAGTGTCTTATCCACTCATCCAGGTTCCTTTTGAACGGTGTCATAGAGGTGCTCTGTTTCAGATGAATTGGCAGCCTATTCCAAAGATGCAGAAGTTGCTGGGAGACCAGTCTTTCCATCTAGCTTGTCCTATTCTAGTCACAGGCCATATTTAGGTCCCTGGAATGGCTAGCACTAGTCCTATTTTATTTATGGATGTGTAGCAAACTCATTAAGTTTGGGTCAGAGATTGCTCTGTAAGCCAGGCATAGGTCTCCCTAAGAAGTCTACATGATACTGAGTATAATGACAGGGACTTTAGTCAGTCTGTGTAAGGCACGTGCTGGAGTCCCTTGTTCTTCTTAGTTAGAAACCTCTGAGGCCTCTTCACTTGCTGCAGGTGCTTTGTATGGTACATGCGGAAAGGGGCATTATACTCAACTATGGGCTTGATTAGTGAAGAGTATATAGGGTTATAACCTCCTTTGCTCTAGAGGCGATGCCTTTACTAATCAAGTGTGCTACATAGAAAGCCTTCCTTACTACAGTAGACATATGGTGGTCAAACTTAAGGTCACAATCTACTTGTGATCCCAGATCTCTTACCACTTCATAGGTAGATAGTGTATTGTTGTTAATTTGATAGTGTGAAAGGACATTGTTTTTACTGAAGGGAATGATGATACATTTCTTTGCATTCAGTTTGAGACTGTGACTAAGACACCAGTCATGTTAGTGAGGACAAGCTCTAATATGTTTGTTCCTCTTGGTGGGGTTTGAACAATTTGTTCCAGGACATTTGAGTTAACAAAGTCAAGGAACTTTTGCGCTAGTGAGTTAGGGCTACAGTAGGTTTCCCAGTTAATGGTGGGATAGTTGAAATCTGAGTGTTTGGCAATATTTGGATTGACTCCAGTTTGGTCAAGTAGGCCACATGCGCATCATGATCCCTGGAGGGGGCTCTATAACTAGCTGTGACTTGAATGGGGGTCTTACCCACAGTAATCTGAACTCAGAGTAACTCCATGGAGTTGTCCAGTCTAACTAGTCAGGAGGTGAATTTATCTCTAATATTGATAGAAACACCATCTTCTTTGGTTCTTACACATTTGTTTTGCAGTCTGAAGGTGCTGAAGGCATTGTAACCTTGCAAGACCAGGGACTTGAACCAGGTTTCTGTAACTGCACAGACATCTACATCTTCCAGTGATAGAAGTGCTACCAGGGTGTGCAGTTTTTGGTTTAAGCTCCTAGCATTTGGTGACATAACCCTTATTTTGTTATAGTTGGCAATTTTCATGTCGGCAATTTTGTTTTAGAGACCTTGCCTAAAAAGGCACTATGGGGAAGGCAAGAACCTTTGCCATCCCAGGCTGACAGAATATGAATCCTCTTTGAATGACATGAAAAACTAAGTCAATTATTGAAATTGATCATTTTTGTTTATACCGTGGCATCATTCTAGGTGGGGGTAATATGTTTCTCAAGGCTAGTGACATACTTGCCTGGGACACATACTTGGAGATTTCAATCATGTCTCTCTTCATATAGTTCAGTGAGGTACATCTCAGGTTGTTCACTCCAACATGAGCTATGACAGAGTCATAATGGTACTTGTTGCAGAGAGACCTGAGTGCATGCGTGATCTGAGAAATCCTGACACCAGACAGGCAGCTGACGATGAATTTCTCCTTATCTAACCTGGTCAATGGGACATCTGTGTGTCTCACTATGGAGTTTGTTTTTTGAGTGTTACACTTTAATGGTTTGGGTAGGTTAGACACTGAAGTTGCTATGTGTCTTGGGTGCTCTGGGAACCATGTTAGTTGTAACAGTATTTTGTTTTGGAGGTCTCTGGTGTTTTGGTAAGTTTTCTGAGAGAACCTCTGTGTATGTTGATTTATGTGTCAGATGTGTACTATGTGCATGAGTAGTGTAACTGTGTGCATGAGTAGTGGTGGGTGAGTTGGCAAGCTCTTCAGTGTTGCTATTTCGAGTGTGAGAGAGCAGGGATTCAAGATTCTTGGTGGAGATACATCTTTCGCATGCTGTACTAGAGTGAGTTATTAGTAGAGGGTCGTCAGTGCACATGAGGCAGTTGCTACACTGCCTCAGGAGACCCAAGTTAACAAAGCTGGCAGGAGAAACAAGGGTAGTCCATCTGTCCATAATGCTAGGTTTGAAGAACTGTTATCATAAAGGGAGTGCTTTCAGGACTGATCTCGGAGGTACTCTGTAGATGGGTATTTCTGACAGGGTTTTTGGCTGGTGGTTTAATAGGTCACAGCTCACTAGCAATACTTCTTAGACTGGAGATGTACTAAAGATGAGGACTACACTAATGTACTACAGCTGTATCTAAGGGAAAAACTGTTGAAATTATCTGTGCAGTTACGGTGCACAATTTGCAAGGCAGTGCACGGTGCTGTGCAATGTGCAAACAAGATGCGGGCTTAAATACCAGAAGCTAAAAACTTAAAAAAAAAAACTTAAAAAAATTCAAAAGAACCAATGCGGGTGCTTATTCCAGCCTTCACCAGACAGGTTCCAATCAGCATATTCTCTCACAAGGGTGCAGAAGGGCCCCCTCCAGTCAAAGAACGATATATTTATTTGAAAAATTATATGACGTCTTTCTATTTGTTTCTCACTGTTACTTGCATTTACATGCATGCATACCACAGTTCATTTAACTATTTATTGTAATCAACTAATTTTATTACTGTATTGTGCTGAGTACAATAAATATGCGAAGACAACTGTTTCAGTTAATACTCTTTACTGTTGCATTTATTTTCAGATCTACAAGCATGCAACACAAATGCTGTCAGCTCTCTAAGGCAAATACCCAAAGCTTGTTTATGCACTCTCATTTTAATACCAAAAGGTCTGATATTTTTCCAAAGTCTGATGCATAACAGTTCTTTCTCTGTATAACAATTTTCCTTTGTTCTTCTAATTTATGATTTTTCCTTGATTTAAGTGTGGTGGTCCAAAGAAATTCAGTTATCTGAAATGTGGTGTTCTAGCACTAGTTGATGTTCCAACTTTGTCTCGCTTGACGTTACATCTCTTTACTTCATTGATGTCCTTCCAGCTGCCATCTGCACAGTTATTTTTGCAGACTTTGTTTCTCAATAACATACTCCTTTACATGGATGCCAAACTCTTACTAAGCTATATATGCTTGCCAGCACACTTACTATTTTTCTGCATTTTATACTATTTCTAAATTAACCCTTTATAATTCATATCATTCTTGCAGCTTTTTATTCAAGCTAATAATCATGCTAGCAACAGTTTGAAAAGGCAGTGTATACTAAATAGAACAGAATACTAATGTTCTTTTATTATTTATTTATTTATTTATTAATTGACATTTGTTGACCGGGAAAGTCCACTGGGCCAGAAAGTGCCATTTTCAGCGGGGGCCCGGGGAGAAAAGCTCCACAAATTACAGACATTTTTATCAAGTAGCTTATACATTAGAAAGTGTATTAGAAGTAAAAAGAAAAGATTAACCAGTAAAAACTCCATAAACAATTGTTGACATTCTGTAAATTTTGGAATAGGACATTACATTTTGGAAAGTAATATTATAAATTGTGACATAGTCAAAACAATTATTGACATTCATACAATTTTGGAAACAGACATTATTAAACTGTAACAGTGTCATAGGTGAGGGAAGTAAACATTTTAACATAAGTTTGTCATACACCAGAGCTTTATTATCAGTATTTTTGGACTAAAACATTACAGGAAAAATATTTTATGGATAGTGATAGATTAATTGAATTGTAAGTAGAGGGGAAATGGAGACCTTTAAAAGGACAGAGGATCAAGACGGAATGGAAAATATGCTCAGAATACAACAGCCACTACAAACAGACCCAGATTCAGCAAACCTGTATCTGGACAATGCTACAGCTACTAGCTACACTAATTTAGGTGGGAAACACTAAAATAATTTTAAACAGCAGAAAAACAGCAAGGAGACACTAAAGAAAGTTTTAAACAGCAAACAGCATCTTACTGTAATAACCTAAATAGCAAAATAATGTTAAAATAACAAATAAATCCTTATAAATCACCAACTATGCATGAAATGGCCATACTCTTAAAGTAAATTAAGAATAGAATGATTTCACATGAAATGGCCATGAATTTACAATAAATTATAAATAGGTTGCACAATGATTATACATGAAATGGTCATAAGACTATAATAAATTGGATTAAGAGTAAGCTGTGTAATAACAACTGACTAAAATATTTAGCTCCAGAAACATTCCAAAATACACTGAATTGAACACAATGTTTAAATACACTGAATTCTGAAGAGGAACTAATTTAGGATCCCTTAAAGAATGTATCAGTTTAACAGACCCAAAGTCAGGAAGGTACTGAAGTCTGCATAGCCAGAGCCAGCCCTGCAAACAATCATTGGCCCCAAATTACTAAATATCTAGAGTGACTCACTGTCATCATGTCACTGTCAAAATAAAGACATATTAGAATATTGAGGGACAACAACTCTTTTAGGTAGAGATGTGTCTGGTTATGCAGGGGTCTGCAATAATGATTAACATTTTAAAAGCTCCCTGGGCTATAAACAACATTTTACACAATATAGCATGGGGTGATATAGCTATATCTAGAAGTACACATCAACAGTGTAGCAAATAAATTTATACTCTGTGCATTCAATTCTGGTAAGTGTCTTAGAGCCTAAAGTACAAGGCATTACAGTAATCAAATCAGAGTGATACCAGAGCTTGAATAGCTGCTCCCAGCCCAGATATATGCTTGATTCTATAAATGGTTCTGTGATGGAAATATGATTTTTATCAGTACAAACATCTGGTATTTAAGTGTTAATGCATTACACAGAACCACCTTAAGGCTTTGCATATGTCTGAAGAATTCCAGTTTCTCACCATAGGAGGTCAGTGAGGACAAATATGGAGCCTGAAAAGTTGAACAATGGCAAGTACCAGCATATTGTCATCCTTGTCTGGGTTCAGTTTCAGTTATCTCTTATTAATTGAAACATACAATCAAAAAACCTTCACAAAAACTCAGACCAGTCATACATGTTTGAGAAAAGAGATATAAAGCTGAATATCATTAGTGTAACAATTATGTTACACAACTCTCCTCAACATCATCTCTTTCAGTAGTAGCATATAAATAGTGAGCAAAGCTGGTAACACAGTTTAACCTTAACAAAACAAACTTTAGTGAGTGGTATGTGATTAATGTAATCGTAATACAATATGCTGAGAGTACCCCCAGCTAAGTTCATAGTAGTTATGCTGGTATTCAAGAGAGATAACATAATTCATAGTATCATATATTGCTGACAGAGCATGAAAGACTGACACTGATTACAAACTATGATATATTTCTATCAAGATGTCATTCAAAAGCTTTAAAAGGGCTATCGTCAGGACCAGATCCAGCACTAGGTGTCTTAGGCAGCTGCCTAGGGCCCACTAGCTTGGGGCCCCAGTCACAACATAAATTTAATTAAAAAAGAAGTAAAAGCTTTTTGCTTTACTTTTTTTCAATCTGTCTTTTGTATGGTATCTGCATGGGTGTTCTTCTTCCAAAGAATGCACAGCAATGTCCAAGATTTGATTTCTGAAATGGAGCACTTAGATGGATATAATTTACAGAAGCCTTATGAAGAAGCCTTTCCAATCAAGTGGAGCACTTAAGATTTTTGAGTGGGGAGCTCTTGCATCAGCATTATTATGAAGTCATTATTGAATTAATTTGCAGGTATGAGGTGTGTGTGTGTGTGTGTGTGTGTGTGTGTGTGTGTGTGTGTGTGTGTGTGTGTGTGTGTATAAAATGCCTTTCTTAGAGAGGACAGTTTAGTTAATTAACTTGCTCAGGCTCAATCCTTGTACCATGGCTATGGGAGACAAGAGCCTTAATCCTCTAAACTAACTAAGAGTTGGTTGAAATGTTCTGAAATAGGTACTTTTGTCATCCATTAGTGCATGCATTTTCTTTTACTGTTTAACAGAAAAAATGTACAAAACTGCAAATTTAAAATGTACTCTGATACATGTTGCTGTATTTAACATGAAAAACATTAAATCAAGGTGTTGTATAAATAACAAATGCATTTATACATGGACCTAAAATTCTTACAGGGGGCCCATGGTTTGAAAACATTCAAGGGTCCAAGATACACTTTATCCACCACTGGCTGGGTATATTTTCAATTAATGTGTATTTTCAATTAATGTGAGCTTCAAGGGAAGAGAAGTTTACTGTTTATTATGCTAATTCTGTTTTCAATGTGCATTTTTTTGTTTAGCAAATGTCCATCAGTGTTTGTGTTATAAAATTTAAAAGCAGTGTTAGTAGCACAACAGTTATCAAACTCACCTTCGGCACAGAAGGCTGTGGGTTCTACTCCCACACTATGTAGATAGATTGTTGACACTGTAAGTATAAGGGCGTGCTGCACTCCTGAGTGTGTCATCCTTAGGGTGAGATGTTAAACCAAGGCCCCATCTGCTTGCTTTGGTGGCAGGTCCTTTGAGATCTTTTATATCCATCTGATCTACTAGAAAGAAAAGGGACGTTCCTTAAAGACCTAGTCAAATTTCCCCTAGTAGAACAAATACCACCAAGGGTCTTCCCTGAAAAGAGGCTACTAGCCTAGTGGGACTAACCTGATGATCAGAGCATAAATATATTAAATGTTTTAAACTGAATCCACATCTGTGTGTTTATTTCGAAATTAAAAAAGAAAATAGGAAGAATTCAGACCATTTTGAACAGTGTTTATGATTACTGGGGGAGAGAGACAAGTAATAAGACACTGGAATTGCTATGGGGGGCTGGTTTATTACCCTGACTAGGGCCCCATTTGACCACGTTCTGGGTCGGCTATCACAGGATTATGTTGTCACCAAAATAACAGATTGATGAGGGTCTCAGACACTATGAAGCATCTGTTGAGGGCATGGCTTACCATGTGTCACTTTCTCAATAACATTAATTATGAACTCAATGTTACATTCTAGGTGGTAAGTTTTAGATTCAATGCATCTAACATGAGCTTCTTCAGCACAGGAGTAACTAATGCTTCTTCTATTGAAATAAGCTGGCCCATAAGGAACCTCCTACTAGCTGGAGCAAAACTAGACCTATGGCCTGCAAGCCATCTATAAGAAGCTTTGCAGGTCAAGGTCCAGTGCACAAAATATTGGACAAAGAATTAAAACTACTTTTATAGTTACCTCAAAGTTAGCTCACCAAATTCCACTGAACAAAATACAAGGGTCTCTTGCACCTGAATTCTACAATGCTCTGATGTAGTATGGAGAAGAATGGCAGTCTCATTTTGGCAAGCTTGTTTCTGAGAAATTATACAGCTTACTGCACCTGTGCAGCAAACTAAGCACCATGTCAGACCTCCTCCACCTGTGCTACACACTAAGCACCATGTCAGACCTTCTGCACCAGTGTTGCAAACTAAGCACCATGTGCAATGTCCATCACCTGTGCTACACACTAAGCACCATATCAGACCTCCTCCACCTGTGCTACACACTAAGCACCATGTCAGACCTCTTCCACCTGTGTTGCAAACTAAACACCATGTCCAACATCCTCTGCCTGTGCTACACACTAAGCACCATGTCAGACCTCCTCCACCTGTGCTACACACTAAGCACCATGTCAAACCTCCTCCACCTGTGTTGCAAACTAAACACCATATCCAACATCCTCTGCCTGTGCTACACACTAAGCACCATGTCAAACCTCCTCCACCTGTGCTACACACTAAGCACCATGTCAAACCTCCTCCACCTGTGTTGCAAACTAAACACATCAGACATTTTCCACCTGTGCTGCAAACTAAATACCATATCAGACCCATACCGCTCAACAGTCCAAATTTTTGCCAAATACTTTTGGTGTTTTCCTCATAAAATGAATGTTTTTCTGGCAAATCATCATGGTCAGTAAACAATATATATATATATATATATATATATATATATATATATATATATATATATATTTTTTTTTTTTTATTTTGAGTTTCAGAAGTTGTATCCTTTGAAAAATGCATGATAATGATAAACCCACTATTCTAGCAACTTTCTAAGTTAATAAGAGCAAAATTCAATATGTACCTCTGGTTTTGGGCCTTTGTTCCCCATTGTTTTCAGCTCTGTCCGGATTTTTTGTACATAGAAATTCAGAGCTATGAGCAGAGCTCCTCCCCCTATGTTGCAAACTAAGCACCATGCCAGAAGTCCTTCAAATGTGCTGGAAACTAAGTACCATGTCAGATCTCCTTCACCTGTTTTGCAAATAAAACACCATGTTTGACCTCTTCCACTTGTGCTACAAACCAAACACCATTTCAGATCTCCTGCACCTGTGCTGCAAGCTAAACACCATGTCCGACCTCCTGCATCTGTGCTATAAACTAAACACCATGTCAGACCTCCTGCATCTGTGCTATAAACTAAACACCATGTCAGCCCTTCTGCATCTGTGTTATAAACTAAACACCATGTCAGACCTCCTCCATCTGTGCTATAAACTAAACACTATGTCAGACCTCCTCCATCTGTGCTATAAATGAAGCACCATGTCAGACCTCCTCCACTTGTGCTGCAAACTAAACACCATGTCAGACCTACTCCATCTGTGCTATAAACTAAACACCATGTCAGACCTCCTCCATCTGTGCTATAAATGAAGCACCATGTCAGACCTCCTCCACTTGTGCTACAAACTAAACACCTTGTCAAACCTCCTCCATCTGTGCTATAAACTAAACACTATGTCAGACCTCCTGCACCTGTGCTATAAACTAAACACCATGTCAGTCCTCCTCCATCTGTGCTACAAACTAAACACCATGTCTGACCTCCTCTGCTTGTGCTACACAGTAAGCACCTTGTCAGATCTCCTCCGCCTGTGCTGCAAACTAATCCCCATGTCAGGCCTCCTCCATCTGTGCTACAAACTAAACACCATGTCATACCTCCTCCATCTGTGCTATAAATGAAGCACCATGTCAGACCTCCTCCACTTGTGCTACAAACTAAACACCATGTCAGACCTAATCCATCTGTGCTATAAACTAAACACTATGTCAGACCTCCTGCATCTGTGCTATAAACTAAACACCATATATACCCCAGGGATTACTTCAGTGTCACTGCTTGACAGAGGCACAGAAAAATGATAGGCATAGTTTTTATTCAAACTAAAGGGGTGGCGAAAGCCACATAACTATGGGCTAGGCTTATAAATGCCCTTGGGCAGATAGCCTAGTATGAACCTATGAACCTATGAACCTATGAACCTATGTCATACCTCCTCCATCTGTGCTACAAACTAAACACCATGTCTGACCTCCTCTGCTTGTGCTACAAACTAAACACCATGTCCGACCTCCTCTGCTTGTGCTACACAGTAAGCACCTTGTCAGATCTCCTCCACCTGTGCTGCAAACTAATCACCATGTCAGGCCTCCTCCACCTGTGCTGCAAACTAATCACCATGTCAGGCATCCTCCCAGTGTGCTGCAAACATACTGCCTTTCACTGGATGTGAGCAGAAATTAATGCACATGATGAGGTGCTAAATGATCAAGTACAATCAGTGACAAATTTCACAAACTGACCAGTGCAGCCAGATTATCAGTACTGCAGTGCATCTGAAACCAAATCAATTAAGGGATCAGGAAACTACTGATCTTTAAGTCCTGTATTGATTCAGTTCAATGTTAGGTGACACCTTCAGAATCAGATGAAGGTGAAAATTAACAGAATAAGGGTCAAAGAGACTGGATCTACCTCAATTCAGATATATTCATATTATATTTCAGTGAGAAGTGTCTTATATGATTGACAGAAAAAACTTTTTAACAAAGCCAACCCTCCAGTAATTTGAATGAATTCTAGGGTATCTAGATCTTTAATGACTGCGTTGATCTTAAGAGTGATCATGTAGTAATCAGTCTGTTAGACATGTTTCCCAAAGGCAACTACACTACATTTGTGGTATTGAGCTCATGACAGTTGGGTATACCAAGCCCCTCTTGGTCCTGGAGTATATGAGTGTTAATGAGAAGTCAATAATAGCACGCAGTTAACAGACACTGGCAAACTTGGTTAGCCATAGAACTTTGACACTGGCTTTCTTATTGGAGAAGGAGAAGCCAATGAGGGGAGGACCCAAGACAGAGTCCTGAAGGGCACCATTAGTATCATACCTATTAGAAGAGAAAGTATCTCCAACTCCTATTGAGTGCATTTGATTAGAGAGCCAGTCCATAGCCCAATGGATGATGTAGGGATTTATGTTTCAACAAGTGACTTTGCCAATGATGCCAGCTTGGTGAATCATACCGAAGGCTTTAGCAAGGTCCAGATAAGAACTATGGAAGGACTGGCCTTTGTCAATGTCATCAGTTACACTTTAAAATAAATTAACTAGATTAAGCAGGATGTATTTACATTTTCTGAAATTAAATTGATTATAGTCAGGGGCTTTTAGGTCACCAAGTTCATTGTTTATGTCACTGACCGAGATAAGTTCTATGATTTTGCGTATGATGATAGTGAGGTTAATAAGATGATAGTTGCCAGGGTCAGTTGTGGAGCCACCTTTGTGGAGTTTCCCAAAGAGGACTTTACTACAGTGGTCAGGTGCATACCCTGTGGACAGACTAAGGCTAAAAGCCTTAGGATTGGTTCAGCAATGTTGCACTCTGTACTAACTAGGAGGCAGCTTGGTACATTGTCAGGGCCCAAAGAGCTCTTTTTTTAAGTTTTGGACAGAGTTTCTAAGATCTAGCCCACAGTAGTTTGGGGGGGAAGAGGAGTTTAGTGATTTAAGGGAATGACTATGATGATGAGCGGAAGGTTTAAAATGAGAGCTGAATTTGTCAGCTAGGATGTTGGCTATATTTTCAGAATCAGAATAGTTAGTACCATTCACCTGGAGTTCAGTGTAGTCTTGCATATTACTTCCAATACTCCTAGTGTAATAAAAAAAGCCTTATGGCTCTCCTTAAAGTGGTTACTTTAACTTCATATCCTGCCTTAGTCTTCTAAATGGTGTACATAAGTACTTAGCAGGCCTGCCTGTCAGTTAGGTTAGCCTATCTTAATGCATCTAATGCATCTAATATCGCCTAGAGTTTAGCTAAATAAGAATCACAGTCACTGGAGTTAATAACACCATCATCCAAGTAAGCAGCAGTGCACTGACTATGGCATTTTAAAACTCGATCCATGAATACAGAAATGTTACACCATATGACCCAGAGAGGAGAACAGTATACTGAAACATGCCATTGTAAAAAGCCTGTTATCTTTATGGCTTCAGTTGTTAAGGTAATTTGCCAATGCTCTTTTGCCAAATTTAGTGAAGACAAGAATCTCCCATTTCTTATCTCTTTATTAAAATTCAACTACCATAGCATAGGATAACTATCAAATTTGGAGGTACTGTTTAAACTTCTAGAAGTCTTTACAGAAACAGATGGTTCATTAGGTTTTGGGACTAATATTATAGGGCTGATCTATTCACTTCTAGACTCATCTATTACCCCCCCCCCCCATATTAAGCATTTTTTATATTCTGCATGTGATGTCTCTATCTCTGACCTCTGGTGCTCCATATAGTTTTAAATTAACCATCTCTCCGGGACTAGTATAAATATGGTGTTAAATCAGTTTTGTTTTGCTGAGCAGTTCTGAAAACACATCATAGTTCCTTAACTGAAATTCTTTTCTTTCTTGTTTCTATATTTTGGAGTATGATCTATCTGAACTGTAGACATAGACTCCGGTCTTTCTTTACCAGGTTCACTAATTTTTACTGTTAATCTAGCTACTGAAGTTTGTACATCCTTCCACACCTTCAAAATCTTTATGTGGTATATCTGTTTTGGTCTTCTCTTACCCATCTAATCCTGTAGTTTGCCTCATTTACTCTCTTTATTACTTCAGATGGGCTTATTCTCAGCTGAAGGGAACAAACTAGCACCTGGGCTCCAACTTTAAATTTCCTAATCCTTGCATTTCCACTATACATCTCTTGCTGGATAGTTTGAGCTCTGCCCATGTGTTCTTATATTATGGGCATCACTGCTTTCAGTCTGTCTTGAGAACTGATATAGTGTTCTAAGACACTTTTTAATGTTGTCTTTCTTCCAAAGAAGTTTGTTACTATAACTGATGGAAGCACTAAATGTATTGAAATAGTGCAAAGGGATTGCTGTTTTTTTATTATTTTCAGCTTTATATCTCTACAGCCCCTGAGAGTGTCTGCCACATAATCATTCAAAATAACTGAACCCTGTTGAGACATGGGGCTCTTTTCTAATGACAAATAAAAGATTACTACCAAATTCCGCTGACTAAGCTACACTGGGGAAAGGGCATAGGACCCAATCCCCACTGAACCGTAATCTAATGGTGAAAAAAACAGTAATTTTTGATCTGCTGATTTTCACCTTTTTCACTTGTTGATGTAAAGCCATTTTGATGCAAGATAGTGCCTTTTACCCACAAAATAAAATGTGTGATTCTGAGGTGAAATGAAAGTGTACACCTTCACTTTCAATGCAAAACATTTGCATTGTACATAGAGACAAATGAGCTGAACAACAGAAAGATTCATCCATGTTAAAAATTTTTATTCCTCATATACACATTCTTCTTACAAGTCTTAACCATCTGAGTCACTGTTACAAAGGAAACCATCCATTAAATCATTTTTGTGAGAATGCATGCCTCGTTTCAACAAGTTCCAGATGCTTTGAGTACCTGTTACAAAGGAAAGGGTTTTAAAAGACTAAAGCACTGACTTTTCAGCAGTTGGGAATCTGGCAACTCCACATGAACTCCATAGATTTCATAACAGTGACCTGGAATAAACACCTTAATAACTGCTGAAAGGAGTGTGGAACACAAACTGTCTCTGAAATACTGCTCACCAAATATAATGCATGAACATTCATGACATTGTTTTTTTATGATGGAACAACATTTCCAGGAGAGGAAGTATATCCCAGGGTGCTGGAAAGAAAATTTTCATCCTGAAGTTGAACCTCTCATTCAGGATGAACAATACAGATTCTCTCCTAGATATGGTGTAGTGGATCAACTCTTTGCCCCTGCACATATTTTGGTGAGGATATAGGAGTTTGCCAATATTGTCTCCATGGGATTTTGGACTTATAAAAGGAATATGTGTATTAATATTTTATGGGAAGAGTGACAGTGGTAGGTGCTCCCAAGTGGAGTACGAGTCATGTGTACATTCTCATCATTTAAACACATTCAAGGTGAGTGTGGGACTTGCCAAGAGTGTGTCTCACCCCCCCCATTTGTAATTTTCATGGTAAGGATATCAAGACACAGCCACCATCTGGAAACTATCCAGTTTAGGGAGGTGATGAGAGCATCTTTACTTTTTCCTATGATATTTCCTACTAATCTCAAGTGGCTGTACTCTCTTGGATGAACCAGAATTACTTGCTGCTGAATGAGAAGTGGCTACGATGAAAATCAGCAGCTCCAAGTCATAATAAGTCCTGGTTCTCTCCCAGGAAAGTGGTGACTGTCCTTTGGAAGTGATAGGGGATCAGTTATCTCAGGTGGAAGGGTTGTTATAAGTAAATGTACTGAGGATCTGGAGACTGATCAGAAGATGGATACATTGGCAGTAGTGTGGGTTGCTTTGGACTGTGGTGGCAAAGAGATGAGTGAGTCAAAGGACAGCACTCTCAGCTTATATTGGTCAGTCTATGTCCCCGTCATCACCTATAACTATGACAGAAAGGATAAGATCATAGAAACAAGTGGAAGAAATTAGGTTTCTTCACATGATTGCTGGACCTTTTTATGAAAGAGTGAGGATTTGTGCATTCCAGGAGGATCTCTTAGCAGCTTTTACATGGTCAGAAGAATTATTTGAGGTCTGGACTGCCTATTGTAAATGCTCCTTAGCTACTTCCCAGAGCAGGTGTACCAAGCATGGCTCACTGGTTAGAGGCCAGAGGCCTTAGTCAGGACATAATAGAGAAACTATCTCTCAGCTTGCCAGGAAATGTTTGCAGATCTTTATAGAATAAGCTTGAGAATGTTGCTAGGGAAGGAGTAATCTAGTCTAGCCCACTCAGCTTGCTATCAAAAATTATCTTCATTAGGACAAGTAGTTTAGAAAAAAAATAATAGCTGGACGAATGGATGGATGGAATAACTGTCATATTTTAAATACTTGAGTATCATAGCAGTTATTATGTTGTTAAACACTGCAATAATAAGCAGAATCAATTAAATGTTTTACTCGAGTAAAGCTTGCCAGAACAGAAATAGTGTCTCTTTGATGGCTTAGAAAGATCTGAGGGAGCTAACATCTCCCCATCTTTCTGAACTAACATCTCCCCCTCTTTCTATCAGCAACTTTAAGAAGACATGCTATCCAACACTGCAGGGAAGGGTTGCTTAGTCAATGCTATTGAAATGAAAGCCCTATGCTACCACTTACTAGTTACACCATCCAAATGTGGTGCTTAGGAGAGGTAGAAATGCAAAAGGATATATGATTTATGAAATACAGATGTTTCCATGAAGAAGACTTTTGCAGATGATAGTTATGTGGGTCAAATCATCCATTTCAAGATTTGCAGCAGAATCCCTATTAATATAATAGCAACACTTTCCGTTTTCATTTTATGTGACTCTCTAGATTTTTGTTTTAAGTTTCAGTCCTTCACTTACTCTTCTTCTCTTAATTAACAATAGTTCCTAGTTTATGCACCCAAAATACTACAACTAGGGCATTTCACAAGCTAGTCAGTATCACCAAGGGTACATAATTTACCCAACCTAACATCATTGAAAATGTGACTGAAATCACATTTAAATGACTTAATACAATCCAATAGCTTCAGTGAACTGCCTTACTGTCAAATGTTCCTTTTATAAGCAGTGATCAAGCTATGACATTTTGTAATGGTTTCAGCATGCTTGTGTGTACTGCTTGCTGGACATATTTATTGAAACAAATGTATATATGACATATTTATTGCAATGTTATAAAGTGTTCATAATTTATTTATATAAGTATATTTTATGCTCTATGCTGTATGCCTGTGGTCCAGGTTGTGGGAGCAAAGAAATTTTGACCAGCCACTAAGCTAGTCAACACATGCATAGTAATAAATAAAATAAGTATTTAATTATTCTGTCATAGACAATAACTACCACTCACACACACACACGCACACATGCACACGCACGCTTGCTCGCACACACACACACACACACACACACACACACACACACACACACACACACATATAGGTTCATAGGTTCATACTAGGCTATCTGCCCTAGGGCATTTATAAGCCTAGCCAGTGTGTGTTTGGCTTTTGCCACCCATTTTAAATGAATTTTGCTATGCCCTTTTTCGAGGTTAGTATACTGTGCCTCTGTCTAGCAGTGACACAGAAGTGATACCCGGGGTAAACCTACGATCTTCCATCCACTCATCAAGATTCCTCTTGAAGAGAGTCAATGAGGGACTCTGCCTAACCTGGACTGGGATTTTATACCAGAGTGAAGAGAGCCTCTGGGTTTAACTCTGCCTGTTGCTGTACAGAATAGATGTTATTTGAATGTGGCTGGTGTTAATCATAGCTCAAGTCAGCAGTGTGCATTGCTAAATACTCTTAAGGCCAATGAACTCACAGATAACTATTATTATTTGTGACAGTGCTAAAGGCTAAAAGATCATACCCACTGTTCCAACATATTAATTATTAGCGGTTGTGCACAGTTAAATCGTCACAGATTTTGGTTCGCAAGATTTTATGCTTCTGATCCTCTCTCTTACTGTGTTATTTGTTTATTGATAAAATGTTCATATTCCACAAGATCTACATCTTGTTTGCTGCATCTTCATGGCCCAGGACATGTCTAAACAATCCCCTTACTAGACTTGATCTGCTTGCACATGATATGTAAGTGCGTGTGCTGCACTGCTACAGTGTCAGTAATCTTACTTAAAGGAACTACAGACTTCTTAAAAATGCAAATGCTTTAGTATGTCATTAATTCTGGGGCCTTACTCTTTGGAATGCTATTTTGTGGTAGAATGGGACAGGTGTGTCTTTATTTGTTGCATGACAAACGTGTGGTTTAGACCATATGCCCGGCTGGAACACCTATGCGTAAAATAGTTTAAACAATTCCTACGGAAAGGTGACCATCACTGATGATGTTCACCAACTGACATTAAACAAAGCAGAAGGCCTTCGGATGGGGTACGCTGTTACTATGGTTACCTTGACACAGTTCTGGTGCAAAGATTTAGCCCTCTATTGTAATTTTTATCTCCATTGTGAATGATTGCTTTATCATATTTAGTAACCCGATAATTTAAAGCGAGAGAGAGATGCCAGGTTTCATCCTTGAGTGAACTATTTTTACCACTCTGTTTAACATGCCATAGGAAATGATCGATTGCAACGCTCATTTAGTAGTCGTATAGTATTCTGCTTTTGTAACGTCTGGATAATAGATTTACATATTAGAAGAAGAAAAACGGCATTTTTAGAAAACATAATGGATTTACTACCTAACATTAAATGAGTGCACAACTCTGGGCTATTTAAGGCAATATTGCTTGATGGGCTAGTTTCCAGTTCCCTTGCGCCTTTGAAGAGGAACACATAAAGTACAATTGTCATTTCCAGTGCAAAGCACTGAACTGTGTCCTGATTTTTGTATAACGCACACAGCTTCAAATTCCTACAAAGCACAGTCATGGACCAAACAACAGCGCAGTATCCCCGGTTTGAACGCCCCTGAATATTCCAAGGCAGGCAGCGACATAAGCAGGGCCCCGCCTACCGGTCAAAGGTACGTGCTCTTCCCCCGCGCGGTTCTCTTCTCGCTCACGCCTGTTAAGGATGGTAACTGCCTTATGAGAAATACCAAAACCTGTCAAACGAGGAGGCTGGAAGGGGGTGGCTGCGCCTTCTTTAATATTGGGTTGTGAGCTTTTACCCTGTATATCAGCTCCTACATATCGCGTCAAAAGCGGGCACAGAAACTGTCCGTGTTGGAAAGGCGTTTGTTCGCGCAGAAGCAACAGTTCCCACCCGCGGTGTATCCATCTGTCCACCTGTCAGTGTGTAAGCTTGGCAGCGGTGTGAGGCCAACGCTGGTAAAGCCTGTTGCCACAGAGATCTGTCAATGAGTCGCAACCGACGCAGACAGAAAAAAAAGCAACAACAGCAGCGAGAATCGAGAAGGTAGTGTGGAGCCTCAGCCGGATCCACTCCGATGCACTGGAATGCTGCTGCTGCCTACCTGGATCTAAATGCCGAGACCGGGCTATCTCATCGCACCTTTCCTAATATTGCTTCAGATTTCAGGTAAGAAAACTACTGAAAGTGAGCAACAAGTTTGGGAAGATCGTACCGGCTGTATGGATTTATTCAGGCTTAGAGTATTCTTAAAAGACGGCGTTTTAGAAGGGGAGGGGTTGCTAATGTTTCTCGGTTACATTTACTTTTATTCTTCTCTCCAGCACCGCAGGTGATGGTGTAAATATAGTAAATCAGAAAAGTACTCATATTATTTTTTTGTAATGAGGATTGTTAATGCTACACTTCTGAAAACATGTTTTTGTAGTGCCACTATTGCTTTCCCCTATACGTACCAGTGTTGTGTTTACATACACAGTTCCATAAATTATTGATGGGTGTTACTGTTAGTGTTACACTTTCCCACTATGTAGTTTGAATTGAATCTCCCATCGCCTTGTAGCGTAATGTCACTCTTAAGAGTGTGAGGTGGCTTCTTTATGAGACAATCTAAGGAAAGAACCCGTGCCTGTAGCTCACATTAGAATTAGAAACGTCTGCTTGCGTAAGACTGCAGCGTATTGCAAAGGATATGAAGTAATATTTATCTAGTTAAAGGAAATATTTTGCTTTCGCAATGCCCCCTACTCTCATTTTTAAGGTCGGTGTAAGAAAAGGGGGTGTTTCTGCTATCTTACAACAAGTTCTGACTAATTCAACAGGACATCTTTCAACCTGCATTGCACTAAAATTGCACATTGCCTTTGCTGGGACTGTCACTATCATTAGAAAACCGGGCCGTTTGTAATGCTGTGCAGTGATTAATGTTTACTCTTTCGCCCTTACTGCAATGAGAGATGTCCTCCACTATAGCTACTGTCATTTGGGAAACGCGAAATATACACGTGTGTGTGTGTGTGTGTGTGTGTGTGTGTGTGTGTGTGTGGGGGGGTTCTTGTAGAATCACCAGTTAAGATTTATTTTTGATTTACTTGCTCAAAAGGGAGGATACTTAGCCTTCTAACTGTCAGCGGAGGTTAACAAAGTCAAAATGGAAAGGAAAAACAAAACTTGTGGCATGAATTCATGGTTGACAAAGATGATTAGGACACTTATCTAGTGAAGAAATGACAATAATTGAATACATAAATACTTAAAAGGAAGTTATTCTAATGCTGTTCGTTTGTTACAACCCTTTCCTTGTAGTTATATGTGTGTGAGTGTGTGTGTATGTGTATATATATATATATATATATATATATATATATATATATATATATATATATAATATCTATTCTTCGGCTTTTTTCCCAGTTAGGAGTCGCCACAGCGGATCACCTGTCCACTCATGATTGGCAGTGGAGTTTTACGGTGTCGAGTAGCCAGCCCGGCGCCCAACCTTCAACAGCAGGCACACACACGCACACTCACACCTAGGGCCAATTTAGTGTCTCCAGTCCACCTACAGCATATCTTTGGGATGTGGGAGGAAACCCATGCGACCACAGGGAGGACATGCAGACTCCGCACAGAAGGCACCCCGGCAGAGGATCGAACCGGAGAACCTCTTGCTGTGAGGCAGCAATGCTAACCGCTGCACCACCGTGGCCGCCATATATATATATATATATATATATATATATATATATATATATATATATATACGTGATGAGCATGTAATACATATTTGTGTGTGCGTGATGAGCGTGTAATACATATTTGTGTGTGCGTGATGAGCGTGTAATGCGCGCACACACACACACACACACACATAAATGTATGTATATATATATATATATATATCTGTGCATATATAATTTGCCATATGCGTGTATAATGTATATGTAAATATATATACACACAAACTTGTATATTTTGCTGTGCATATGTGTGTGTTCGATATATGTGTATGTACATATAGATGCACATGTATGTGTATGTGTGTGTGTATGTATATATATATATATATATATATATATATATATATATATATAAATACACACACACACCTATGAATGTATGTATATATATATATATATATATATATATATATATATATATATATATATATATATAAATACACACACACACACATACACACACACACACCTATGAATGTATACACCTATGAATGTATGGTTTGATGTTGTTCCAAAGTAAGTATCACTGAGGCAGATGCATCAGTGTACCTAAGACTGTGAAATGCAGATGAAAACTGTATTTATATGAATTGTTTCGTTTTTGTTTCAGTTACTTAACCTTGTGTGTAAATTGTCTCTGCAGAGCTTGTTACTTGTGAAAGTGTACGGAGAAAATCTGTGTTTCAGGACCAGTTGAAATACAGCACACTTACATTTTTAATCAAAGTAAAACATAATTTGCAATAAGAAACACTGGATATTACATGCTACTTACAAATAGCCAAGTATGTGCACAACTGTAGTAGGAAGACTTCTCATCAGTAATTGTATATTATGTTTACATTATCCTTTAATTTTTATGAGTCATAACTGAGTTCATTGTGATTGTCTACCACTTTAAGTATGTACAGTTTATCTCGGTGAAAGGGAATTATTTACTTATATGCAGTAACATCTGAGAGGGGCTGGTTTGTATTTTTGTAAGCACTGAGCTGGAGGTTGTGGGTGCCTTGAAGAAGAGAGAGAGGTTGTGTTACCCCATGTTAATAAAGCATGGTGTTTTTTATATACCTAAGGAGCCATATCTTGAATGTAGAATACTTTTCAGTTTGACTGTGAGGAAGTTTGTTTTAGGCTTCTGGAGTACAGTTGTTGTATGGGCATTATTCCTTGCAAGTACAATAAATTTGCCTTACAAAAGTAAATAATGCTTGCACTCCAGTCTCATTTGCATGGAATTGTTTCATATTAGTATTTGCTTTAATTTGTTTATTTTGCTACTGAAATTACATTTTTCTATGCTGTTGTTGATATGTCTGTCTTAAAAGTGGAGAGAATTGTTTTGCCATTGTGTATTTGTCTTCTCATAGTGTTTGTATTTATGTTCTTGATTGCATTTATGTCTCATGTCTGTGTTATAGCTGAAGTAGATCTCTGTAACTAGCCCAGGTGGTTCTTTTTAAATCAGTAAATTTGCTGCTTGCATTTTGAAAAGGAGCATATATCTCTCTTGAAGGGATATGTTACCACAGTGATCTTGCAATAGATGACATGTTCTTTTACAACAGATTACAAGCAAAAAAAAAAAAAAAGAGAGAGAAATTACTGCATAGGTAGTTTTGTTGTGTACTTCTGGCTGTCCCCTTTTTAATACCTGATGTAGTGATCTGAAAAATCTTCTGAGAGCTGTAACAATGTTTTTCTACACTGGTTTATGCCAGGTTGGCAAAGATGATTGGCACTGGCAGATAATATTTAGCCCAGCTAATGTACCTCTTAAGACTGTGTTCATTCTAGCATACTGCTGATGTGTAGTTTTACTCTTCATTTTTTAACCGTTTCTTGATGTGTTTATTGCAGATGAAATTGTATTTGAATGTTATTCCCAGGTAGATTATAGTTTTCGATAGCCATGCTGTCAGATGCATAGATGCAGATCAAAGTTTTTTGCCATTTGGAAAGATGATATTACCTAGTTCAGTGAATTTTGATTGCTTCCTGTTTAGTAATATGTATAGTAGTATAGTAGTATAGCTATTGTGACGTCCCTCCTCTGGGCCTATGATCAAGGAGTCTCAGTCCTCACCATGGACATGGTGAGAGTTGTTCACTTGGAACAAAAATAGATACATCCAGTATTTCCAGATGCATCTCTCTACCCCAAGCACAATTTCCCTTAAGAGCACACAGGGAACACTCATCCTGGGGCTGGGTTTCTCCTCTCTCTCACACCAGCCTTCAAATAAGACTCCTTAGTGAACACAGCCATAGAGTTGAGTCCTCAGCTGAGTGTTCCAAGCCAAATCCTCCATCACTCTCTCTGTGAAACCAGCTCTCTGTGTCACTGCCCCAAGTAACTGACACAGACACACACTTTGAAATTTTGCTTACACGCACACACACACGCGCACACGCACACACACACACACACACCTGGGAAAGACTGGCACAGATTTGCCAGCTATGCCCCTGCTGCCTAGACTATAATGTAGATATTGCCACCAGAACACTCAAAAGCCAGCTACTCTGTGGCTCTTACAAGGGTACCCAATAATACTGAGTAAACTTAATATTAATACAAATGGTAGTGTTTGAGCAATGCAGCAAGGCTTTCAGGAGTGGCCACAGTGTCACCAAATCAATATAAATACTCTCAATGGTTAAAACATTCTCTAAAAGACCAGCCACAATGAAACATTTAAATATATTTAATACATAATAAAAGAACATGAAAGTCTTAAATATTTATTTACAGTAAGCACCAGAGTTTCAATCACAAGAAATATTAAAAATAACACAGATGGATAGATTCTCACAGATACGGAAAAACAGTACTTAACTAATCTCACTGTATTTTCCTGACTGATCTAAAGAATTACTATTCCCTTGTTACTAACTAAAGCAAGGCAAGATGAAGTGGGTGAGTGATCTTTCCTTGACAGGTTTCAAAAATAGACTTAACTGAGACTTTTGTCTCATCTAGTATTAAAACATTATTTCAGTGCTGGCTTACAGAATGACATCACACACATCTGGTCATCCAACTTCTGGTTCCCACACTATGTCCTTTACTAGCAAATGAACCAGAATCTAGCACATTTGTGTGATAATATGCACACCTAGAGCTTTGTTAAGATGTGTTATAGCATCTGGAAGCTATAAAACCATTTCAAAAACTTCCACCCTTCCAGGGTAGCAATTAGTTCACCCCCTAAGGACAATGCAGTAGGATTCCTAGTCCTGGTTTTCACAGACATTTTGTCTCTGGCTGCAATCAGAACTATAAGATACAATATTTATGGCATAAACTGGGTAATTTAATTTCAGACTATTTTTCAAAGTTAGCTGGACTGAGATTAACCTCTTCTGTTCCAGTATCCTTTTTTACAATATATTCATTTCAGCAGTTACAATACAGTCTGAAATACAGGTGATTTTTTTTCTGTCCAGCAGGACCCACTTTCAGTACATTTTTTAACACAAGCAGCTTTACAAATACATTTTCAGCGCAAACACCTGTATAAATCAATTTGATATAGAAATGACATATAATTCTTTACAAAACCCCAGCTAGCTATGCTGGCATATGTTACACATCCATTGCCCTACTTCTCCTGGCATATTTGGTAGTGCCTCACATCATCACATCTTTCCCCCTTTGAAGACTCAAGCTAGTTTAAGTGACCCTGGAGAAATGTTGCTTGAGAGAAGTGAGCCTGTCTGGGAATACATTAAACCATACCCAGCCTTGAGAACCCATCTGCACTGGCATTGCTGACCCCACTATTTTGCTGCACTGTCATGTCATATGCCTGCAACCCTAAGCTCCAACTTAATAACTTGGCATTTTGCTGGCTGGCCCGATGTAGCCAATGATCTCCCTCAGACTCCTCCTATCATCCACTGCAAATACTCAGCACCAGGGCCTCCCTGTCATGGTAAGGATTCATCATATTAATGTGGTACAGTCTGTGCCCTTGCATCCTGCCTGGCAGGTTTACCATGTAGTTAACTTCACTGACCTTCCTTACCACTTTGAAGGGTCCTTCTCAAGCTGCCTGCAGTTTATTGTGTCTTACAGGAATGAACACATAACCAGCATACTCCCATGCTTGAGCATTCCTATCATGCCAGACCTTTTTCTGCCTTTGAGCCCCTGCCAGGGTCTTCTGGGCCAAGCCCTTGAGCTTCTTAAGCCTTGTCCTTAGGTTTAGGACATATGCCACAACAGACTCCTTGTGGGATTCACACTCACCCTCCCACTCATCACAAATCAAGTCTAAATGTCTTTCTCACCTATGCCCATACAGCAACTCAAATGGTGAAAAACCTGTGGATTTCTAGGGTACCTCTCTGTATGTGAACAGCAGATGGGGCAAATATTTCTCCCACTCTCTCTTAAACTGGTCTGCAAATGCCAGTAGCATGGTCTTTAGTGTAGAGTGTAACCTCTCCACAAGACCATTAGTATGAGGGTGGTTGGCGGAGGTCTTTAGGTGCTTCACCCCACAGCACTCCCACAGACAAGCAGCAGGTCTGACATGAAATTGGCACCTCACTCAGTCAGTATTTCTCTTGGGAAACCTACTCTGCTGAAAATCTAACAAAGTATTTACTACCTTCTCTCCCTTGATGGAGGACAGAGCCATTGTCTCAGGATATCAAGTAGCATAATCTACTATCACCAGGATATACTTCTTCCCTCCTGGAACTTGGGGTACTCAGAGGCCCCACAATATCCATAGCTACCCTCTGAAACAGCTCCTCATTCACAAGCAAAGTCATCAAAGGAGCTTTGACCTTGCCTCTTGCCTTGCCTACTTTTTGGCACTGCTCACAGTCCTGCAGTATCTTCTTACATCCCTTGCAATCTCAGGCCAATAAAAGTTCTACATAATATGCCTCTTGGTATGTTTTATGTCCATATGACCTGCAAAAAGAATGTCATGGTCTATGGCTAGAAGTGCCAGATGGTAGGCTCTGAGGACTACCAACTGTTGTATTACCTCACCCTCTAGTCCTCTCTCAGGAGTCCACTCTCTATACAGCAACCCTTTGTTCCAGTATGCAGACTTACCTCTTTGTTTAGAATCAGGTGAAATTAGCTACTCCTTCAACCCTTAGTGAACCTACACTATCTCAATTCTACCTTTATGACCTTTCCCAGTTCCCCTTCTACAGGAAGTCTGGTATCGTGACAGCAGTGCCAGCCTCACTGTCAACCTAGGTAGCACCACTCACCTCCGTCCTTGCAGTCACTTTGTCCAAGGGAACATCAGTGCCTACCAGCAGCCGTGGCTCCTCTTCAGGCACAGTGCTGCAGGGCAGCTTCCTTCCCTGAAATAGCCAAATCACCAGCCCCAGCTTCAGGTTTGGTGTCTTTCTGGGTCTCCCCAGGCTACCAGCCCCGCAGTCCCGTCTCCAAGCCTGACTGCATGTAACTGCATGCACACAAGGTACTGCATTATCAAAATCATTCCCTATCAAGACATCTGCAGGGATATCCTCAAACACACCTACTTGCTTGCTTCTTTTTCCACCCTCCAAGTCAAGGTGAACCCTGGCCAAAGGCATTTGAAATGGGGTCCCTCCTAAAGCTCTGACTGGAGTGGTCTGTCCAAGAAAGTACTCCTGTTTAACCACTGCAGGCTTCACAATGGTTATGTCAGAAGCTGTGTGTCTCATGTTTTCCATCCACTAAGGTAAGATATAAACTCTGTTAATAGTTTGATACCTGTGTTTTCTCCAGACACCTTACCACTAGCATACTGATATTCCCACTTCCTGGCTCCCCCACCGTGCCTTCATGGATATCTGTATGTTACATGGCCCACTAATTACATTTAAAGCATCTAACCCTTGATCCTGGCTGTGTACCTGAACTAGTGGTTTCTCCTGGTTACTGGTAGACTCTCTTGGGGTGATTTAGGCTGCCCACCATGGGTTCCTTTATATCCATGTGCAGCACTGGGCATCCCCTTCTTGTGCAGTGATGCCCTGCTTGCTAAGTAGAAATCCCCTTTTTCCTCAGCTCATCTGCAGAGTTGCACTCCTGGTCTGCCAACCAGATTTTCATGTCCTCAGGCAAAGTGCTAAGGGCTAGTTCCCTCACTAAAAGGTCTTCCAGCCTTTCAAAAGAGGTGACCTGACATCCAGTCACCCACCTTTGAAAATAAGTGCTTAACTTCGCAATATAATCACATACACTTTCATCTGCCTTGTGTCTTTGCTCACAAAACTTTTTTTCTATAGGCTTCAGGCGCTAACTTAAAACATTCAAATACACATTGTTTAACTTTATCATAGTTTAAACAATTAGTATCGGACAATTTAGAAACCGCATTTGCAGCTTTGCCATGGAGTAAGGGGGTAAGGAACGGTACCCAAAGCCCTTGGTCAACATGGTAGTGTTTAGATACGCTTGCCAAATATATGAAATTATCAAAATTATCACCCTCTGTAAACTGTGGAAGTAATTTACTGACTTTATTGCTTCTTGAGTTCGATTATTCCTTTCCCCATTACCTCCATGACCCTGACAAGGAGTCAGCATCTCCCTCTCATGTTGACTCTGTTTCTCGTTTTCTTCAGCCTCCAAACACCACAGTCTCTCTGCTGATTCTAATTCCAAATGTTTAGCCTCCAGTTCAATTCTGTTTAATTCCAGATGAGTTTTTAAGTACTCTGAGGAAAAAGTGAACTGTGCTGTTTCTGAGGGCTGCAAATCCCCATCATCAGACTGGTTATCATCCTGATTGCTGGTCTGGGCTACAGCTGTGACTAAGACTGAAATAATTTCCTCTTTAGTCAGGTTGACATGCACCAATCCTTTGGCTTCACACACCTTGGACAACTGGTTCTTTGCCAGCTTGCCATAATCCTCTGCTGACATCTTTGCATGCTTTCCCTGACTAAACTAACAAAAAATAAATAAAACTGTTGTGAAAATGAAGCTCTGTGCATTTTACCATGTGTTTGCTGAGAGTACACACACACCTTCAGTGACAACTGCTTACAGGCTACAGAAGTTCAGTTAGAATCCACACCACTGCTCACCAATGTTTGACATCTCTCCTCCTGGGACAGAGATCAAAGAGTCTCAATCTTCAGCACAAACACTGGTAAGGGACATTCACTTGGAACAAAAATAGATACACACAGTATTTCCAGATGGAGCTCTCTGCAGCAAGCACAATTACTCTTAAGAGCACACAGGGAACTTACTCCCATCCTGGGGCTGCACAGCTGTAGAGTTGAGTCCCCAGCCGAGTGTTCCAGGCCAAGTCCTCCAGCACCCTTTCTGTGAAACCAGCGCTCTGTGTCCCTGCTCCAAGTAGCTGACACACACTCTCTTTGATCCCTCCCCCCCCCCCACACACGCACAGATTTGCCAGCTATACTTTCACCAGAACACTCCAAAGCCAGCTGCTGTAAGGCTCTTACAAGGGTACCCATTTATACTTAGTAAAATTAATACTAATACAAATCAATGCAGTAAGGCTGTCAGGAGTGGCCACAGTGTCCCCAAGTAAATATAAGTACTCTGAAATATTAAAATATTCTCTAAAACACCAGCCACAATAAAATGTTTAAATATATTTAATAATAAATATTAAAAGAACATGAAAGTACTAAATATCTATTTATAGAAAACACCAGAGTTTCAGTCACAGGAAATATTAAAAATAACACAGATGTAGAGATTTGCACAGATACAGAAAAACGGTAGTTAACTAATTTCACTATATTTTCCTGACTGATGTAAAGAATTACTATTCCCTGGTTACTTACTAAAGCAAGGCAAGATGAAGTGGGTGCGTGATCTTTCTTTGTCAGGTTTCAAAAACAGACTGCACTGAGACTTCTGTCTCATCTAGTATTAAAACATCATTCCAGTGCTGGCTTCCAGAATGACATCACACACATCTGTTCATCTGACTTCTGCTTCCCACATTACCTCCTTTACTACCAACTGAACCAGAATCTAGCACATTTGTGTAATAATACAACACATAGTGCTTTGCTAAGATGTGTTGTAGCATCTGGAAGCTGTAAAACCATTTCAAAAACTTCCACCCTTTCAGGGTAGCAATTAGTTCACCCCTAAGGACAATACAGTAGGATTCCTAGTCCTGGTTTTCACAGACATTTTTCTCTGGCTGAAATCAGAACTGTAAGATACAGTTTTTATGGCATAAACCATGTCATTTAATTTTCAGACTACTTTTCAAAGATAGCTGGACTGAAATTAACTTAATCTGTTCCAGTATCCTCTGTTACAATATATTCATTTCAACAGTTACAGTAAGTCTTGCCATAAAAGTGTATTTTTTTCTGTCCAGCAGGATCCACTGTTGATTCCTTTTTAATATAAGGAGCTTTACAAATACATTGTCATCACAAGCACCTGTGAAAATCGGTTTGATATAGAAATGACCTGTGATTCTTTACAAAACTCCAGCTAGCTATGTTGGCATATGTTACGCATCCATTGCCCTACTTCTCGTGGCATAGCTGGCAATACATCACATCATCACAGCTATCCTGAAGTTTTTGTCTGAATTTGTGGAGATCAATCCATGTAACTAGTAGTGCAGAGTCATTAACATTTTGAAAAGAATGACTTATTTACAGTGTGTTGTCATAAGCTGTAACCAAACACTGAAAAGGAAAGAGGTGCCAATGTAAAAATGCTAACATTTCTTATTTAGGATGTGATGAGATAAAACTGCATTTTTAATCATTTGTTATCTGTTATTCAGATAACAATGCAACTGTTTAATCTTACTGTGTTAAGGACTTTGGTAACTTGCAGTCTATTGTAACAGTAATACTTATATTGTTCAGATTTTGTTCTCATAAAAGTCTTTTGACACTGAAGAAAAGTTTGTCCACCCCATGGTTAGCCATGAATATATGTTATGTATTTCTGCTGATGGAATTCTTCTGGAGTTGTTGTCTTGAGATGTCTGTATAAAACCATTGCAGACCAAAAACTTGAAAGCAGTGGACTGGTAGCCGAATAGGAGGTTATTGATTATCTCTTTTGCAGGTAGGTATGATGTAAAAGTTCCAGATGTCTGATACCTTCTTTCTGTTCAAAGCTTCTGTTGTTCACTGTGTTAATGGACTTTTGAAGTGTTGTTAGCTCAAGAGGGGTGCATTTTGGTGGAAGAATGCTTGTAACTAGACATTAGTTACTATTTATGGCCTATAACTGCCTCTGAATCTTCTTGATTAGTAGATGATTATCTGCATG
>NC_056726.1:527412963-527442963 GCF_019279795.1 Protopterus annectens | reverse complement strand
TATATATATATATCTTAACCGTGTGCTGGTTTAATACCCAGAAACAGAAATTAGATCTTCACATATGGAAAACACAGTGTCAGGACTACTAGATCAAAATACCTAAATTTTGCTTGCGACATAAATAAAACATGTTGGAGAAACAAATTTGTTTCTCAGATAATTTCCTTTCTCTGGAATACTCTCCCCATCCATCTGAAGCAGAGTTCCTCCCTAACCCTATTTAAGCACAGTATGGATCAATGGATGGGTAATTGGAAATTCAGCCGTGGTCTGGTGCTTATGTCTCTGGTGGACAGAGGCAGTCAGTAGAACACCCCCATAGAAGTCAGATTTGTGGGCCACATTTGGGTTGTACAGCTAGGCTTATAAGGGACCTAGTGGTTGTTAACTATGAACCTGGGGTAGAAGTACAGCCTGAAGGATACTCTGTTGCCCCCTTCCTTCCTGCTCATATTTTAATAATTTTGCTGACAAAGCTCACTACAAATGAGTACTTGCTTTGAATTTATTTAATATGTGAAACAAGCAAATCTAAATTTGGCTTTAAAACTAAATATCTTAACAAACTATTGTGATTTAAAGACAAAACCACAGAAAACACTAAGAGTAGTCACCATGCCTGCATTATAGACCACTGAAGGAAACAAAAGTTATTGGCAGGAATTTGTTCAGAAATGTGTGCAAATGCTCCAAAATAGAAAATGGAAAGTATATAAAAAACTTCTAGAATGCGGGTATATCTTCCCTATGTTATATCAGAAACATAGAACTGGACAGTTTATGTGGAGGAGGAGATGAATGACTTAGAAAGAAAAGGAGGAAAGAATAATAGTAAGTGATGGCAGAGGTAATAGTTAAACAAATCAAGTTTTGCTAAAATCATGTTTCATTATCAGATACCACATGGTGATTTTTTTTATTACATTTTGCTTGAAATGTCTAACATTATGTTTTAAAAATATATATATTTTCTGTGGCACAACAGGTAGCAAATTCATCTTTGATGCTGGAAGACCTGACTGCTGTGGGTTCTAGTCTCACTCCAGATGACATGACACTGTAGTTCAACATGAGGGGAGGGGGGGGTGTACTTTTTGAGTGTGCCATCCTTTGGATGAGACATTAAACCATGGTCCCAACTGCTTGAGTTGGTGGTAGCGCAAATGGGTGTAAAAAATACAATGGCAAATATTTGAAAATAATAGGGACACTTTTTACCTTTATATTATACTTGCAAAATTATGTACAACAGCAAAACAATTCAGACATTTGAGAACATCATGTAGAAAACAAAAAGTAAAGAATCAATAAACAATCAAACTGTATTACCCCAGCCCTTTTGTGAATTTTTTTAAGATGTTCACAATCCCACAATTTATTATATTTGCTTTATAATGTATTTTTTTAATTTTTCATATGTTATATTATTTCCTGAAAGGATAAAAGGCCTAAACAAGATTTCCTTCGTGGACCAACTCAAGGCCCTGTCACTATAAAACTCAAGGCCCAGTCACTATAATATGTATCCTACAGACTGCTAACAGGTGACCTGTGTCTGGCATACAAGGCATCCTGTGACCCAATACTGATGGATTTACTGCACATCAGCATCAGAGCTGCTTGCACTAGGAATAAAAACCTCTTCTATTTTATATATTTTTTATTTTTATTAAAATGTTTTTTCTACAGTCATAGTGATTGCAAACTTTGTCTTGGTTTTATACATTTGTAGTGGTTGTTGAGATCTTTGCTCAGCAGTGTGACCATTTTCCACCTTTGAATAAAAACCTCCTCTGCAGCATCAACATAATGGTTTGGTTTGGAAGGACAGGCACATCTCGCAAAGGATACTGCGGTTGTGGAACAGACTTCCCATCCACATAAAACAAAGTTCATCCACGCCCATATTCAAGCACAACTTGGATCTACGGATGGGAAACAGAAAATTTATCCCAAGACTGATGCTGTAGTACTGATGGAAAGAGGCAGCTTCTAAATGCTTTATCCCATGCATGGGTTCCCTCAAATTATCAATGGTATGATGCCAATTATTCTCATTAGGAGTAATATATAATTATCGACCATGGGATGGATAAGGCCAGTCTCTAACCAAATGGGGATAGGTTAATTCAAACACAAAAAGGGATATTGGTTAGGCTTGGAATGACCTGCAAGGGCAGGTAGCCTAGTGCTTGCCAATGAACCTATATAACAAAGAATCATATCTTGCCAACCATAAAATACACATGGCACTAACTATAAGACAATCATAAAAATCTTGACATAACTTTGATAAGGAAGGATAATAGCAGTACATCAATGTTAATAAACTCAGTGGCCATAAAAATAAATCATAAGTAGTATATTCTTAGTGCCACCAATCTTTTTTTTTTTCTTTTACACGAAACAAGAGCGTGATCCATAGTTTCTTTTATCAGGACAAGAATTTTATACTTCATAAGACCCTTTACCAGTAATTAACTTCTTCACAAAAAAAAAAATCTTTAATCTCTAATACATATTTAAATCTCATTCGTCTCACCTGAATACTGTTTTGAAAACACTTATTTAACATTTTCCATGGATATTTATAATAACAATTATGCATAACATTTATGCCATAATTGTCTCATTGAAAGGTCTCGATGCAAACAATTTCAAACAAATCATCTTATCCTCCAGTTTCACCAAAATGTAATCACTACTCCAGTTTTTTTATGCAGTAACACTCTCCCATCTATACAGACACTTCTGACAAAGGCCATTCTCTAAAAATTAGTATCTGTATGTTTTATTGTTTTTTTACAAAATGTATTATAAAGGTAAAGGAATGTAAATAAACTATTGCATTTTTCAAACTCGATCCACCATCTTTCAGAGAGCAATAAAGAACATTACACTTTACTGGATTCAGTCTACTGCCCCAAATAAAGGAAAACTATTTCCAAAAGACATTTTCCTTAACTTTAGAAAATGGAAAGTCAGAACAATAATAACTTAATTTATTTAATACAAAGGAGTATAGAATATCATAATTTTTCCACAAGGAAATTCTGTAAACCTTCCACTTATTCAAAAAAGCCGAAACAGTCAAAAGGAGATTATGCCAACAATCTAATAATGTTATCCCTTGCAATTCTTTTCCAACAATTTAATAATGTTATTCCTTACAATTTTTCCCCCCAAAAATGTGTAAAATAGAAATGCTGCCTGTGATCATGGAAAATGAGTGAGTACTACTTGCCTTACCAAAAATCTTTACATTTTTCTACATTAAAAAGACCCACTATATTACATAAATACTCAACATTTTGAAACGCTGCAGGAACCCAAGGGGCAGAATTTAATAAACAAGTAAGGTCATCTGCAGAATTTACACAACTAGGAAGATATTAACCTTTCCTAATTTTCAACCTTACCAACTTGTGAGAGACAATATAAGTCTCTAAAATGGCAGAAACATTTAATTAAAAAAATACCCACAGGGCATCCCTGCTTAACACCACGAGAAATTAAAATATCTGTACCTAAAAAACTGCTCAGATGCTGCAATGTGAATATGTCCTGTGAATGCAACACAGTATTTTAGGACTAACATTATATGTGTGAAGAACAGACCATACACCATACACCATAATGAGCCAATGTATCAAAAGCCTTTAAGGATATCACAAGCCAATACAACAGCATTCTTCTGACAATATATGATACTATGTATACCTTTTCTAACCAATAATAACATATCCTGAATAGGTGTACCTTTTATGCCATACAACCCGCATACAATTTAGATAATAAAACATTACTGAAAAATTATAGATCTTGGAGAATATTTTATAATCTGCAGTGGTTATAGTTAAAACGTCTAAAATTCAAAAAAATTAATTTTATCAAATTCCTTAATGAATAACACCCCTACATAAATCCTTATTCATATTAGGGGTTGACGGCCATTCATTCAGTATAGACAGAAACAAAAATTTGTTTCCTAGACACATCCATATTTATATAATGTGAATAAAAAATACTGTTGGGACCAGGAGAACTGTCCTTATACGTGTGTGTGTGTGTGTGTGTATGTGTGTATATATATATATATATATATATATATATATATATATATATATATATATGTATGTATATATATATATATATATATATATATATATATATATATATATATATATATATATATATATGTATGTATGTATGTATATATATATATATATATATATATATATATATATATATATATATATATATATATATAAAATGTATGTGTGTGTGTGTGTGTGTGTGTGTAAATGGTATATGTATGTGTATTTCCATATTATTTTCCATTTTAGTTTCATAAGAAAGGGCTCAGATCTGATCCTTGATGTAATCCTACCTCCAGCTTAAACGCATCCGTCACTCCCACTGCAGCCCTCACCTCTGTCACTACCCTCGTACATATCCTGTACCACTCTTACATACTTCTGTGACACTCCCGACTTCCTCTTACAATACCAGAACTCCTCTCTAGGCACCCTGTCATATGCTTTCTCTAAGTCTACAAAAACACAATGCAACTCCTTCTGACCTTCTCTGTACTTCTCCATCAACAATCTCAGAGCAAACATCGCATGTGTAGTGCTCTTTCCCGGCATTAAACCATACTGCTGATCTCTAATCATCACGTCACTTCTTAACCTGGCTTCCACTACTCTTTCCCATTACTTCAAGCTGTGACTGATCAGTTTAATCCCTCTGCAGTTAATACAGCTCTGCACATCACCCTTATTCTTAAAAATCGGTACCAAAACAATTTTTCTGCATTCCTCAGGCATCCTCTAACTTTCCAAGATTTCATTAAACAATCTGGTTAAAAACTCCAGTGCCATTTCACCTAAACACCTTCATGCTTCAACAGGTATGTCATCTGGACCAACAGCCTTACCATTCGTCATCCTCTTCATAGCTATCTTTACTTCCTCCTTGCTAATTCATTGCACTTCATGATTCACTATGCCCACATCATCCAACCTTCTCTCCCCCTCATTCTCTTCATTCATCAACCCCTCAAAGTACTCTTCCAATCTGCTCAACACACTCTCCTTGCTTGTGAGTATATTTCCCTCATTATCCTTTATCACCTTTACCTGCTGCACATCTTTCCTAGCTCGGTTCCTCTGTCTAGCCAGTCGGTACAGGTCCTTTTCTCTCTCCTTAGTGTCCACCCATTTCATACAACTCTTCATATGCCTTATCCTTAGCCTTCGCCACCTCTCTCTTTGCCATGCACCTCATCTCCTTATACTTCTGTCTACTTTCTTCATCTCTCTGACAATCCCACTTCTTCTTTGCCAACCTCTTTCTCTGTATACTCTCCTGTTCTTCCTCATTCCACCACCATGTCTCCTTGTTGTCCTTCCTAGTATTTACACACACATTTTCTTATATCATCATCATCAATCATCATCCTGTGTCGCACCAACCACCTGCATGTCCTCTCTCACCACATCCATAAACCTCATCTTAGGCCTTCCTCTTTTCCTGTTACCTGGTAGCTTAGCATCTTTTTCCCAATATACTCAACATCCCTCCTCAGCACATGTCCAGACCAACGTAATCTTGCCTGTCTGGCTTTGTCTCCAAACCTTCCAACCTGGGCTGACCCTCTAATGTATTTATTCCTAATTCTGTCCACCCTTGTCACACCCAGTGCAAATATTAACATCTTTAACTCTGCCACATTCAGCTTAAACTCCTGCCTTTTTGTCAGTGCCACTGTCCCCAACCCATATAACATAGCTGGTCTCACTACCCTCTTGTAGACCTTCCATTAAAGTCTTACTGCTACTCGTCTGTCACAAATCACTCCTGACACTCTTCTCCACCCACTCCAACCTGCCTGTACTTTCTTCTTCACTTCTCTTCCACACTCACCATTACTCTGAACTATTGATCCCAAGTATTTTAACTCATCCACCTTCACCATCTCTACTCCTTGCATCCTCCCTCTCATTCACATACACATATTCTGTCTTAGTCCTGCTGACCTTCATTCCTCTTCTCTCCAGGGTCTTCTCCAACTGTTCCCTACTCTCACTACAGATCACAATTTCATCTGCAAACATCATATATATAATTTTATATATGTGTGTGTGTGTGTGTGTGTGTGTGTGTGTGTGTATATATATATATATATATATATATATATATATATATATATATATATATATATATAAAATCTCTCTCTCTCTCTCTCTCTCTATATATATATATATATATATATATATATATATATATATATATATATATATAATGTGTGTAAATACTATATATATATTTCCATAATATTTTCCCTTTTAGTTTAAAATCTGTTTTATATTTTATATATATATATATATATATATATATATATATATCTATATATATATATATACATACATATACACACACACACACACACATATATATATATACACACATATACATATACATACACACACACATATATATATATATATATATATATATATATATATATATATACACATACATATACACACACACACATATACATATATATATATATATATATATATATATATATATATATATATATATATATATATATATATATATACACACACACACACACACACACACACACACACATATATATATATATATATATATATATATATATATATATATATATTTACACACACGCACACATATATTGTGTGTGTCAATACTATATGTATATATATTTCCATAATATTTTCCATTTTAGTTTCTAATCTGTTTTGTATTAATTTCATAAGGATCTTGTTGTTATTCAGTACTATCTTCCTTTTTCCATATGAATTTAAAAATTCCACTGCATAATTATGTATACATAAAACCTTAATTTAACCTTTCATTCAAAATCTTTAAAAATATTTTTTGCCAATTCTTTAAATTTTTATACATTTCATATCTTACATCTGGTCCTGCAGACAATTCTATATTTATTTGTCTTAATACTTTATGTAGCTTATTTAAAGAAATCTCCTTTTCCAACTCTTATTTTTTTTTTCTTTTTTTCTGTTAACCTTTTTGTCTTCCATATTTTTTCACTGCCTTCTTTTTATCTTTAAACTTTTCTTGAACATGTTGTAGTACACTATTCATAATCTTTTCCTGAGCTTTTTCTATTTCTCCTTTTACATTTTTTATTTCTTTCATTACACTACCATCTTCTTTTACGTATACTTCTTTTCTTTTCCTTGTAAAAATATCTTTGCTTATATAAGAATTTTTGTATTTTTTCTTGATTTATTTCATATTATTTTCCTTGTCAAGCACTTTCCAACGCATATGTTCTTTTATATTTTTCTTACTCTACTCCTACCATATTGCTACTGTGAAAACATTTTTTATATTTTTCCTTAAGTATTATACAACCCACATACAATTTAGATAGTAAAACATTACTGAAAAATTATAAATGTTATAAAATGTTCTCACAGTAAGATGAATTTCCAATAATTGTTTTACTAATCTCTTTCCTTCTTCATTCCATGCTTTCTCGTTTATCTTTTTTATTCCTTTGCATATTTTTATATATCCATTGTTTTCCTTTATCTTTAGCCATATTGTAAAATCCTGTTCCAACTACCTCCCATTGTCCTATAACTAAACCTCCTGATATTATAAAATAATTTATTTCAGTTCTATACATACCCCTGTTGTAAGTCCATGATTTTTTGTCTCAAAGTTTTAACTTACCATATCTTATAACTTCTAACATTTTTCTTGTGTCATTTCCTTTAATAGATTCATAGACTGTTACTAGCTAATTACCTGGGGGATGGTGCATTTTAAGCCTACCCAAGTTTTCCTGAAAGAATAATGATGTTCTTTATCCAAATAGGACAGTCAAGATAGACATTTATAAGCTACCTCTGTCCATAAGGGACATGGGTGCCAGGCCTGCTATAAATTTCATATGATGCTATTTACAAAATATGTTCCATGCATTTTTGTGTATTTCCTCTGAGGTTATGGACATAGCTGTATAATGCTTTGTGGTTCTCCTTTGCCTGAGAAGCTATTGTTTTCTTCAAACTTTAGTCTTTGAAGTATTAATTAACCCTCTTAGCTGCCTGTTTAGATTGGTCAGGGAACTTTTAGTATTTATGGTTTTGTTACTCCTCTGCTTGGCCAAAATTTTATTTTTCTTTTATTGTATAACCAATTGATATTGTGATTCCACCAGAGTGGCTTGTTTTTTTCGTAATATGAATGGGCACAGCTAATTCTATATAGCTGTCAATATGGCTGTATAGGGATTTTGTAAGTTGTCAGTGTATGCTATTGTATTTACTGGGTGTGGGTGTGCTTGGAATTTAGCCAAGGTATTGCTTAGTAGAGAGAAGTTATCCTTGGAATAGTTGCTTAAGTCTTGTGGTTTTGCTGGATCTCCGGATATGATTTTTATTTCAAGTAATACTGCCTTATGGTCAGATGTGATGAACGAAGATATTACATTGGGTGAGGAACATTGATCCCCTTGTTCATGAGTATAAGATCAAGGATGTTTGTACCCCTGATAGGAGAATGGGCAAACTGTTCCAGGATGTTGGTATTAACAAAGTTTAGGAATCACTGGGCTTGTGCATTAAGAAGTGCTGTAGGATTCCAAATCTATAGAAGGTAGTTGGTATCCCCCATGAATAATCATATTGGGTTGAACAGTGTGGGACTGTAGTACATTGCGATAGGTAGTATGGGTTTCCTTGGGCATGGAGGTGGACCTGTAGGCTGCAAGGATATGGTACAACTCCCTATTTATGGTGAATTGCACATGTATGAGTAACAATGGGTCATACACTTTTAACTAGTCTAGATGTGAGATTGGTTTGAATGTAGACTGAGACTCCTTCACCTTTAATTCCCTCCTGTGCTGGTGTGAAAGGCATAATAATCTTGCACTGGTGGGGTACTCTCAGCAACTTTAAATCATGTCTCCATTAGTACACATATGCCTACACTCTCCAGGGAGAGGAAGGCTTGCAGGGAGTGGAGTTTCTTGTTAAGACTTCTAGCATTGAGCCATACCACCTTCAGGTATTCCTTCATGGGTTCATTAAAAGACACTTTGCTGATATTTGAAAGCCTAGAGGGGATAAGTCCAGACCATCCATGGCTAAGTAAACATGGTCACCATGTCCTCCCAGGCCGTTAAATATTGTGCACCCAGATTGACACCAGAAGCTAAGTCAGTTGTTAAATCAATCATTTTCTTGTTGGTAATGTGGCATATTCCTTGGAAAAGGTAGTATGCCTTTCAGTGCTGGGCACATACCTGCCATGACACATAATCGGCGAGCTCAGTCATGTCTCACGTCATATAGTCAAGCTTGCCTCTTAAATCACAAAGTCTCCTGTTATTGTAATATTCATATTTATCACTACATAGTCTGAAATGTGATGAAATAAGCCAGGGGTCAGCAACCTAAGGGATGCCTGCCAAGTGTGGCATGCTGAGCGATTTTCAATGGGATGCTTACTGTGTGTGAGTGAGAGATCAGAGAGACAGTGAGTGAATGCATGCATGAAAGAGAAAGACTTTGTGAGTGCGATCGGAGTGAGTGAGTAAATGCTTGAATGAAAGATGAAGAGACTGCGTGGGTGTGCGATCGTAGTGAATGACTGGGTAAATCAATGCATGAAAGAGGAAGAGACTGTGTGGGCATGCAGTCGGAGTGAAAGCTGAAGCAACTGTATGTGTGAGGTTTCAACCTTCGAACTAGAAATCTGGACAAAGGCCTAAAAATAGGGAGAATTTTTAAGTATTGCTCTTACAAACTTAGAAAGTTGATTGAATAACAAGTTTTGCATTAGCATGAAACTCAAATGTCTGTCATTATTTTCTAACTTCATTCTTTAATGATTTGCCATTAAGCCAGAAAATCTCAAATGGACCAAAAATATGAGGCAAAAATCTCTGGACATTCTGTGAAAATCAGTACAGTTGAGAGGGGTGATTGTAACAAATGTAATAGTTACAGTAGCAGCTAAAAACCCGCGGTGGTGGAGCTGCGGTAGCGTTGTCGCCTCACAGTAAGACGTTGCCCGGTTCGATTCTCAGCTAGAGCGTCTTCTGCGTCGAGACATGCGTGAATGGGCGTACCTTCGTTGAAGGTTGAGTCAGGGCTGGTAACTTGGCATGTAAAAATCAACTACCAATCATTAGCAGACCGGAGTTCCGCTGTGGCGACCCCTAACTGGGAAAAGCCGAGAGAGACAACAACAGTAGCAGCTAAAAATTATTTTGCTTGACATTTCATATCTGCAAATCCATACTTGCTGCTTTACAGAGATATAATTAATGTTGAACAGAATTGAGTTCAGCTACGTACCTTCAAAATGAAAGTTGTTGAGTACTGTGCTTCTTATTTATTTACGCTTTGTTGACAAGAAGTTGTCACTCAGCAAGAAGAGGCAGGAATACATGGTGGTGTTGTTAAGTAATATGCCTGTATCTTTTAAAATAACTCAGAAAAGGCAAACACTTGATATCCACTGATTTCAAGACTTTTGGACACATGAATATGGATTCATACAGCAAAAGGATCGTGCTGTTTGTGCTTTATGTTGTGAAACCGTTTGCCATACGTCAAGTGTGCAAACAAAGACACTATCAAACCAAACATCAGTCCATGTTTAAAACTCTGAGGAGAAAAGTGAAGCCATAAAAAGGGGTGTTTCTGGCCACAAAAAACAAACTAGTATTTTTAGTCAAGTAATTGGAACCAAAAATAAAGCTACTGAATGTAGTTATAAAATTGTTCAGTGTTTGGCTTCAAGGCCAAACTTTTCACAGATGGAGAATTCCTCAAGGAAACTTTTTTTTGAGCAGTGCTGAAATTTTGTTTACTGACTTACCAAATAAAGAAACAATACTATCTTGGATTCCAGAAATGACAGCTTCTGCTAGATCAGTGAAGAGATGTATAAATGGTATGGCTGAAAATATAACGGTAAAGCAGACAACCAGGTTACAACAAGCTGTTGTATTTAGTGTTGCTGTTGACAAAAAGTGTCAGTGTCAATGACATGGCATGCCTAGCAATAGTAGTGAGATATTGTGAGAATGACTGTATTTATGAAGAACTGTGCTTCTCGATACCTCTTGCTGGTACAGCCAAGGAAGAGGATATTATAACTGCATTTGTAAGCTATTTTGAAAATCGGCACATTGACATAAGTAAAATATTCTGTGTTACTATTGATGCTGCCCCTGCAATGGTCGGAAAGAACAAGGGATTTGTTAAACTTCTTCAGGATCATATTGGACATCAAGTATTGAGCTTCCATTGCATTTTACACCAGGAGAGTTTTTGTGCGAAGATTTCGTCATGGTGCTTGAACTCTGTAATGGAAACTTGTCAAGATAGTTAACTTCATAGTTTATTGCTGTTAATTGACCCACAGGCAATTCAAATCTCTTCTACAAGAAATGGAGAGCGCATGTATGGATGATCTGCTGTACAGCAATGTTTGTTGGCTTAGTTGAGATAATTTGAACAGTTTTGTATCAAGTCTAGAAGCAATCAAGGTGTTTCTTGATGAAAAAGAACAACATTTCCTGGAATTGAATGACAATGACTGGCTGTGCAAGCTGATGTTTTGGCTGACATAACTAAACACCTGAATGACTTAAACTTGCATTTACAAGGACAGGGTCAAACAGTACTTGAACTTTTTGAGCACCGGAAAAGATTTGTGTCAAATTAAATGTATTTTCCTGTGATATTAGCACTAATTTGTGTCAAAATTAAATGTATTTTCCCGTGATATTAGCACTAATGCATACAAGTACTTTCCAATCATAAAGGCTCATTCAGATCGATTTATTGTCAACAAAGATGAGCTTCAGAAGTACATTGAAGTGCTCAAAGGAGGGTTTGCTAACCGAGGTCAAGACTTCCAAATTCATAGGCCCATATTTTCTTACCTCATCAAGCCTGACTTCATTGATCTTAACTACCACCCCATTTGACCTATCTCTTTTCTAGTGGATGGATGTTGACAATTTTGAAATGCAACACATCAAGTTCAAGTCATCTCGGTTATGGATGATAACTTAGGAAAACTCTTGAAGGAAACTGCTAGGAAAAGTCAGCTGCTATTCTCATTTCATAGATAGAGGTTCATAGATTAGTACTAAGCTAACTGCCCTTGTGAGCCATTTTAAGCCTAGTCAATTATCCCTTGTGAGACTCAAACCTTGCACCTTGTGTTTGTAAGGCAAACACCTTAACCATTAGGCCACCCTCCCCTGCCTGAAATGTTCACCTGCTTGAAGAAAGTTGCATTTGCTCTGCTTTCGGCTTTTGAGTCGACTTATACATGTGAACAAATTTTCTCACACATGAAAGCTGTTTTGAGTTTACAGAGAAGTTGCCTAACCCCTGTGAATTCAGAAGCCTGTTAAACTGAAAGTGACCAAATACACACCTAATATTGAACAATTAACAAAGGAGAAGCAAGAGGAAGGGTCCCATTAATAGATTAATGACTCTGATCAATAATAATCGATGATTACTCATATTAAAATGTTAATAAATTGTTTTATGTTTGATTTATTTTATGTAATAATTTTGTTCTTCCAACTGTTGGACTTTGCCTTAAAATATACAGTTGACAATTTAAAAATTTTCAAAATGTATTCAGAACTTAAATAAAACATAGTTTTTGTATTTCTTCCTATGCATATTAAAATACTGAATACTCAACAAGAGGAGAATAGTTATTTAATTATGTATTGGAAACATGTTAATACAAGTTAATGTGCTTCAATGTGATAGAAGAGACTTTTTTGGGGGTTGTCGGTTGGCAGTCCTGGAACGTTTGCAAGATTACTTTGGCACAACACTATTAAAAGGTTGCTGACCCCTGAAATAAGCCTTCCCTTTTTTTACAATTCGTATAACCATATAAGCTTTCCCTTTCTTTACAATTAGTATAACCATATAAGCTTTCCCTTTCTTTACAATTAGTATAACCATATACGCTTTCCCTTTCTTTACAATTCGTATAACCATATACGCTTTCCCTTTCTTTACAATTCGTATAACCATATAAGCTTTCCCTTTCTTTACAATTCGTATAACCATATAAGCTTTCCCTTTCTTTACAATTCGTATAACCATATAAGCTTTCCCTTTCTTTACAGTTCGTATAACCATATAAGCTTTCCCTTTCTTTACAGTTCGTATAACCATATAAGCTTTCCCTTTCTTTACAATTCGTATAACCATATAAGCTTTCCCTTTCTTTACAATTCGTATAACCATATAAGCTTTCCCTTTCTTTACAATTCGTATAACCGTATAAGCTTTCCCTTTCTTTACAATTCGTATAACCATATAAGCTTTCCCTTTCTTTACAATTCGTATAACCATATAAGCTTTCCCTTTCTTTACAATTCGTATAACCATATGAGCTTTCCCTTTCTTTACAATTCGTATAACCATATGAGCTTTCCCTTTCTTTACAATTCGTATAACCATATAAGCTTTCCCTTTCTTTACAATTCGTATAACCATATAAGCTTTCCCTTTCTTAACATAGCATATAATGTTATCATTCTATATACTTGTTCTTTCCATTCCAATGGTTAATCTTCCCATTTTTGCTAAAGTTACGTCTAATATTGTTTCCTGTATTTCTACATAATATGGCTATTCCAGAACATCTTTTATTTCCCAAATTACAGATTTTCCTCACCATAGTTTCTGTGTTTGTAATCTTTCTTCATTTGTTAAAAATGATGTCTACGTCACATGTATTATACTACCTCAGTATCCCCATTCTTCTTACTTTATCCTTAATACCATTCGCATTTACAGAAAGTGCTCTAAAATTTTCATTTCTCTCTTTTTTCCTGAGATTCATGGTTTCATAAGTTAATAGCTAATTACTAGACTGTCTTTCTTAACAGGCTGTTCTAAACCTAGCCAGTTTCCCTCCCAAAGGTTAGAATCAAACACTGTACCTTGCGTCTGTGAGTCAAACACCTTAACCATTATACTAATTACAGTTATTAGCTGTATATATTCTTTTTCATCCATTTAATTTTTTTTCTCTCTTTTTTTACTTATAAAATGTGCTTTTCCTTTCACCATTTTACCAATATACTTCATTTTTTCTTTTACTACCTCCCAATTTGTCTTCATCACTTTTTCCAGAACCTTCTGTCCTCTTTATTATTTTTTCTCATGTGATTTTTCTTTTATTTCTACTACTTCTAAAATGTCTTTTCTTGGTTCATTTTGCTTCTCTTTCTTTTTCCTTACTCTTATTTTCATTTTAGCAAGCTCTATACATAAATGTTTAATTTTGCTACATTTATAATGTTTCAATTCATAGTTTTTGCATTGTATCCCATTTCCCCACAAATATATAACATATTTATTTTGTCACAGTTACTTATTAAATGTCCTTTTTTTCCACCCCCCCCCCCCCACAAAAAAACATGTTTTGGGTTGTCCCCAGTATTTTATGGCACCACTCTTCCCCTCCACATTTATAATGCTTGGTATATGTATATTTTTTCTCTTTCTATTTTTAACACAGTATTACAATTCCATCCATCAGTCCATAAACCACTTTGTCATAAACTTTTGCAGTGTCCGGTACTTCTTTACATAACATTTTCAAATGTCCTTTTAAAGTCTGTCTCTCTCTCTCTCTCTCTCTCTCTCTCTCCACTTCTGTTTGAAATTGTACATGAATTTTCTTTTTTTGTTTCCTTGTTAAATGCTTTCATCACATAAAAATTCCATGGGTTACAGTCTTTCTTTTTTTCATATTCTCTAAGAAAATTTTCCATTGAAAAAACAGTCTCCGATATAATGCCACAAAATGTCTCTTTGTTAATAAGAATAAATGCTCTTGCCTCATGCGCTTTTATACCGAAACGAGGTACTAAATTGTCCCATACTTCATACCTGTCCATTTCCTTGTCTTCTTTACTTTGAATCCTTACCACATACTTCCGTTTTTCATTTTCTTTTGCCTCCTTTTCTGCTACTTCTCTTTTGCCTTCTTTTCTTTCTCTGCATATGTTTTCTTTTCCATCTTGCCACTATTCTTTACGATTGTCTCTGCATCCTCCTTTTGTAATTTCTCCATAATGTCCCCCCCAGGAAACATTTCCTTCATTTTCTGTCATATTCTGTATCTCCATTTCTTTTCATCCTGCTAATTATACATCCGTCACTTCCTGACTCATCTACTCCATCAAACAGACGTCTTTGAAACATTTCCTTAGAATCATGTATACATTCTCCGGTCTCTATTTGTTTTCTACTCCATTATCTCCTTCTCTCTCCATCTGCCTCCCTGTTTCTCTGGGCCCCTTCTGCTCCTGTAATGGAAACAGGAAGTTCTCCTGCAAAATAGGTCCCACACGCAACAATGATGAGTAGGGAAAGTTTCTCTGATGCCCTTACCAACTTTCCCCTAGTAGTAGAAATACCACCTCAGGTCTCCCCTGAAAAGAGGCCACTAGTGTAGTGGGACTAACGCAGTCAACAAAGGATAACTAAGTATTTTTTCTTAACATAGTTCATGAGGTCACAAGAGTGAAGTCTGAATATATACATGTTAAGCTTTCAAGGACGAGTTGTAGCTAATCTTTGAGATATACAAAAGCAGTATCTATGTTTTATGTTATACATCTATGTTATATATATATATAGAGAGAGAGAGACTAATGCACTGGGCTGTGATTTATTTGATATTTGATGACACATGTACATTAAGAACTGGTATGTCATGTAACTGGATTTGAAACAAAACATTATGCGGAATATCCCACACATCAGTGCCTCTTATTTGTTTGAGCATCTTTCATATGACAGCAAGGGGATAAAGTATGGAAAAGAAAATTCTGTCACACTGAATAAAGTGGACTTCTAGGCAATCCTTATAGCATTTTTTGATTCCTAAGCGAGGTGCTGTCAAACAAAGAATGCCACAATAACATTATTTGCCAAGTGAAAGCTTTGGCATGGCAATGCATTGGAAAGATTATTTGGTTGCTGTACAAAGATCCTGTCAAACCAGTTTTGATATATCACAGTGAGAATGTGGAACCTTGTTTGGGCTGTTCTAAGCAAGTTTAAGGAAATGACAACTGGAGAAATTGTTAGGAGGTGAAGGAATATTCTGAGAAAGTGCTTAACCCTGTATATATGCCTTCCTATTAGGAGGCAGAAATCAGTGAATTATCTTCATGCACTTCAGCTATAGTAGTTGTGAGTTTGTAAGTATAGATGAGAGCCACTCACAGATGTTGAAGGCATTGGGTAGGAATCTGTAGGATTGGAGTAGTATGGCTTATGATCCTATTCAATATTATATTGAAAATGTGGATAATGCCTCTTGACTGGCAAATCTGGGTGATAATCCTCATCTGTAAGAAAAATTGATTGGAGAGTGTGTTTCAACTTTGAGTATCAGACTCCTTAGCCTTACTACAAAACCTATGCTGGAGAGCTGGAAAAAAGACTTTAGCCAATAACCTAGCATTTAATTTAGGAGGAAATTGTAAATTCTGCCCAAGCCATGAAACAACAGATTGACTGTTTAGCATTCTGCAGCTTGTGTGAAGGATCATGGGATTTTGTAATTGAGCCTGCATTCACTTTATAGATCTGTATAGACTTTGCGAAGGATTATGTCAGAGTGGTCTGGCAAGGGCTAAGGGAGGTCCAGAAGGTTATGGAGGTACTTTATGGTCTGTGTATGAGCTCAGAGAATGCTGTGCCTACATTCTTGATTCATTCATGGTGGGTGTCAGACACCACTGAAGGTGAGTCTTGTGTACAGTCCTCTTCATTATTTTCATAGACAGGATGTCGAGATGCATCCTAGATTGGGAGAGTGTCTGGTTTAGGTATCTAGAAGTTTCTTTTTTGTTGCTTGCATATAATGGTGTCCTTTTGGCCTAATCTGACTGTGACTTCCAATATCAAGGAACTTACTGCTGAGTTTGAAGCAGGTGGTATGAAAATCAACACCTCGAATTTGAGGCCACGGTACGCTGTCCTAGAGAAGGGTGTATTACTTGCTTCAAGAGACCTGATTCCAAAGCAGTTTATCTTCAGGGAAAGGCACTGTCTTCAAATTGTGAGGAGGACTGAGATGGCCTTGACTTTAAAATAAGGCATCTGGGCTTCCCTATGTCTATATATGGAAATGGGCTTCCCTATGTCTATATATGGAAATGAGTAAACAGGCAGTTCTTCTTGGGCAATCTTTTTCCATTGTTCAGCTGTGATGTACACAGTATGTTTAAGTTGATGGAGCATGACTGTGAAGACAGGCATGCTTTACACCCTGCCCCAGTGTTTTGAGGGCTGGTGTTTCGTGGCTATCCATTATTACAGTAAAGAGGTTCTCTAACAATGGATAACTGAAGCACTACACTTCCTAGTGTGAAAACCACGTGGATTGTCGTGAACATTGGGGTTATGCTTATAGTTTCGGTTTCCTTTGTGTAGTTCTGTCATGGATGTAGCAATGTTCATAGGTGTGTGCTAATCACAAGGGCTGTTTTAAGTCTAGAATGCATCCCAAATCACTGAAAAGTTCTGGTACCCTTAATAGTGTAGGCAGGGGCTTGGGAGATGAAACATTTACAAGCACGGGCCTGTGTTTTATAATAGGATGTACTGGCTACAGTTCTTATTCTGGTTACGACATTTGTGCCTCCTTAATATTGTAGGCAGGGGCTTGGAAGATGAAACATTTACAAGCACGGGTCTGTGTTTTATTATAGGATGTACTGGCTACAGTTCTTATTCTGGTTACGACATTTGTGCCCTGACTGCAGTTTGAAGTATGCTGAAGTAAATACAATATTTATCTGTACTTCTGTCATTGGGTAAATGTACAGCATCTGTAGTCATAGTTTACACACCTCGTACTGGTCTGCATAGATGGACTTGATAACTATACATTTGCTTCCCAGTGACCATGATTGAGATCTAGATTATATTGTAAAATGATTGCCTGCAGTGTTGTGTGGCACAATACATTCATACAAATAAAGCCCATCTTTCTCATTGCTGTGCTCCACTTCTGCTCTCCTTGTATGTCACTTGCCAGTGCCAGTATTGTATATTCCCTGCTGCCACTCAGACTACACAGTGCATATATAATACAGTACATTTGCATAGCATGTTTCTGAACTGTGTTATGTGAGCCCTGTGTAACTAGACATTTTGAGGCAGATATTCATTGGGAGCTTCATTGTGCCATGGCTGCAGACTTAGGCATACAGAGTTCTGAGTTGCAATCCTGTACATCCTCCCACTGCTCTACGCATTTTCGAGGGGTAGTAGGACATGATCAGCAGACCCAGGCAGCTATTTTGTCTCAATGAAGAGTCCTCATTGGTCTCTCAAAACTTTTAGATTGTGGCCCCTTGCACATCAGTGAGAGGGGAAGAAAAGAAAGACAATCTAAATGTACAAATATAAATTCAGTGCAGTTCAACTACATTTATTCCAATACTCAATTCAACAGACAAGTGTCTGTATAGTTAATATAAGACTTAATAACTTTTGACTGTGGACTTTGTCAATTAAATGAACATATTCTTTGAAAAATCTACTCCTTGTTCAGCTGCTTATGGTGTAATAAAATTTTCATTACTTTTGTAACAGCAAGTTTCTTATGCAACATTTTTACTGTCAGATTGTGTACTATTGTTCCTTTAGCATCTGAGTCATGTCTGGAAATGGTCCACTTACCTGGCTATCAAATTGTAATAAATAAATACAAACAAAATGTCTGCTGTCAGTAGCACAGGAGTTTTAAATACCTTTGGATTTTGTTCATGAGGCTTGGCAAGTGCAGAATAAGGCAGTAAACTACAGTCTTGTGGGTGCCAAACTGAACTGTGATGGTAAAGCAGGAACTGAGTTCTCTGACAGTTATCTATTTCTCAGACTTCTCCACCTATGTTTTTGAGCTGTAGATACTGACTGAAAGCCAGTGACAGATGCAGCAAGCAGTTGATGTGTTTTTTCCCCCACAGGATTGCTGGCCTTGCTGTCCATGATAGGATGAGGAGCTCAGTGTCATGGCAGAGCCTCAGAGCACTGGCACTTCTCTGTTATAATGAGATGGGATAACTGAGGGGGATTGGGCATCCCACAAGGATGACTCCTGTTTGTTTTCACTGGAGCTGTCCTGGGAATACCCACTAGGAAGAACAGTAAGGACAAATTGGAAGAGTAATATTTCTTATCTTATGATATGGGAACATGAGGATCTCCGAGATGAGTTGTATTCTGTGGCTGGGGAAGTGGACGTTTTATATTCTCTGTCTGCCCTTCTGCCTTTTTGACCCTCACCAAAAGAACAAAAATGACATGATGGAAACAATGATTTGTAAAATGAACCAGTTAAGTTTTATGCATCTTTAGGATACACTAGAGTTATTTATTCGTTTTATTCACTATAGGCCTTTTTTAGTGGGAGAAGGACTGAATGTTTAAGAAAAGATGTGCTGTGGGACTGTTTTGAGAGACCGTGATGACTGTGGGTCAGATACTGTCTGTACAGAGAACAAAATAATAATGCTAGTACTTACAAAGGACATGATCACTGGTGAATCTCACCTGATACATTGTGAAATCACAACCTAGTTCATTTGTGGGACAGAAAGAGTGTGGGTTGTATAAGGAATTATTCATATTGTGGTATGTCTTTGACACTGTTGTCTTTATTATCCTGCTCCTCCCAATGTCCGATTGACCCATTAATTACATGATTTTACTTATGGTAGCAGTCTGCTTCTCCTGTCCTTGGGGGGGGGGTGTCTCTGTTTCCAAGAGGAAGGTTAGGATTTAACCAATCACAGCTATTGTCCGCTTTACTACAGGGCAAGAATGAGCAAGACTTGGTGCACGATGGTCCTCAGCCATAGACTGAGAGCATGTTTTTATTCTGTTCTTCCTTCCAAGGGTGTTTTTGCATGATAATCAGATAATGCAGACAAATGCTGGCCTGTCGGGCTCCTCTCTGACCTCAGCCTCCTGCTACAATGTGCTGTCACCACACAGGCTCAGCCAACACTTTGCACAACAAGGCTAAGCCTTTTATTATCCAACAGATCATGTTTCTGCTGTTGACATCCCTACTGCCACCTCCTGAGGTTGAGCTGTCCTACCTCTCCTGGCTGGGTCATCAGGCATCCATGGGAGATGGGTTAGCATAATGGTTTGGGTGGTTTACCTCACAAACATATGGTGCAAGGCTTCATTCTCAGTGGGGAAACATATCTATTCCTAAAAAAAGCCTCCTGTGGTCATTAGCCTAGTACTCACCTTTGGACACATGAAAGTACTTTGATCTGCACTCACTTGCATCATAGCCAGCCTAGTAATCACCTTTGGACATATGAAAGTACCATGTGTGGTACTTGATCTACACTCGCTTGCATCACAGCCAAGCCACAACCAGTCTGGCAGTACAGCTGACTACACATAGTGTATTGTATGTAGCTGAACATTGTGATGTGATGGATGCTGTATTTATCACTGGGTTTCAAATTCAAGATATCTGATTGGCTGATGAATGACCGACTTAAGTGTTGGAGTAATATTATTACCATTGAGCTATTGTACAGTAACACTAAGGGCTTTTTGACTTCTCAACATTTAATTCACTGAGAAATCTTTTTGTAACAGTCAAGTTGTTAAAGTAACAAATTACATTTCTTCAAAGTTACAGTAACCTTTAGTTAATAACGGGTAATAAAGGGCTTAAGGAGAGTGAGCTCCCTTTGGTGTGTTTTTTTTTCTGGATTGTTTTACTGAATGCATTATCAGTATTGGACAGTATGCAAACTGAGAAGAATACTTGTATACACACAATGCTACTGTATGCTGTATGTTATTGTGCAAAATATCACAGCATTTGGTTTTGCTTCATGCTTTGATCCACTCCTTTAGTCATATTATTGCAAATTGTAGTGTGTTTAACTGTATTACTTAATTAATACACGAGGAAGTTGAGTAGTAAATTTAAACAGCCAGCACTAACATGAGTAAGTAAAGAACAAAGAGCTGTTTAGCTGATATAATATGCTTACATTCAGCCAAAGTGTCCTGTTGTGATATGCTATATGGGAATCATTTGCACATTCAAACAGGCAGCGTGTAAAGATGGGAGAAGTCAGCATCTCAGAGGTGTAGTGAGGGGTCATGGATGTATGGACATATGGCAGGACTTGGAACAGACGTATAAGGAAGAACCAATATTTTTGTAAGTGTGCAGGGATATAATTCAAGAATGTTTGAGTTAGACAAAGATGACAGACTAATGCAGATCTTATTTTATCCATCAGATAGAGAAATGGGAAAACTCAAGGATATAATCAAGCAAGTGCACTAGCTTCTGAATGCTTTTAAGCACCCTGTAAGGTCTGCCTGTTTTGTCCTACATACAGGGTAAACCTGATATTTAACATGCTCTTTAGTTTAGTGCTTTTATTGTAAAGATCTGTTCAGTATCTGTGTGTATGAATTTGTTCTGCACTCTGATGTTTTAATCTGGAATGCATTTATATTTTGTAACATTCATAAAAAACAGAGTAAAGCAAGGCAATTTCAGTAAATACTAAGACCTTTTAAACTATTGCTATGATTACTTTAGCATCTTAGTGACACTGACATTGCATTTTCAGTGTTCATGGATATTTGCAGCCTTAATTCTCTGCTGATAGAAAAAGTACTGTTTTACTACCAAACTTGTCTGCTGAATGACTTCAACTTCCTCCTCTGGAAGAGCTTCTGTTGTACACATGAGGAAGTCAGTCATATGGAATTTTAATAGACTCTGCTCAAGATCTCAATAGTTTGAAATGGTGACAAGGAGCTGTAGCCAAAAGGCAATTGATTCCTGTCATGATGGAAATTTAGAACCTGATGATAGACACCATTGGTCAGGATATACAAAAAATGCCTTGCAAGCAGTAGTAGTAGTGGGTCTAAGATTCAGCTTGTGAGTGCTGACAGGCCAGGAATTCAGATGCATGAAGCAAAGCCTAGATGTGGGAGGAGTCTGGAGATGTGAAGAATATCTTTCTGGTGGCATGAAGAAAAATTTTTTCCAGTTGTCTGGTAACTTGGGAAGGGAGGATGGATGTTTTCTATGGTAGCTGTCTTCAGCAAGAGAAGAAAAATGCAGACCAGTGATGTAAGAAGGTGGACAGAACAAACTGATTAACTTCTCAATGTACTGAACATACTTTCCTCTTAGCAAGCAGTGCCTGAAAGAAATGGTGGAATTGGATCCATTTCTTTAGATGGTGGTGACTGGAAATGTTAACAGTTTAACTCTTCCAAATCTATAGGAATGGATGAAACCCAGTCAGAAAAAAACTGAAGGCACTGGAAATTACTGGAATGTCATGGATAACATGCCGCTTCAGTGTTGCCTGGAAGGAGGGTGAACCGTATCTGTGAATGTGAAAACTTGGATGGCAAGTCTAATGTACAAAAAAGTGGTTTGGAAGCATGTATTCCAGTGATAGAAAAGCATACTACTCAACTTGCGTTTAAAAAAAAAAAAAAAAAAAAAACCTACATCAAGGAGCCAAAAAGAAGACTTCATCCAATAGGAAGGCACCTTATTTTTTGGAAGCGGATTGTAGATCTTTTCTCGGCTATGGAACCATGGATTAATTCTGTTTCCTTTCACTAATGGAGGGGTCATAGAGAGTTGCCAGTACTGTCTGCATATGTTTTGTGAAGGAAGGGCATATGACCACATACCTTGGATTATCTTCTAGCAGATGGTGAGATGGTGCAACAGTTTAATGACCTGAGGCTACTGCTGAATGCCATTTAGCACCTGTATTTGAGGGGCTGCATTCTCAGCATTAAATATGGTTCATTCAAGGTAAGCCAAAGAGTTTGGTAATGGTATGCCATATCCCATCTTTATGATTTTCATGCACAGGATATTGAAGCACAGCTAAGGTCAGGAGATTATCTTTAAGACTTAAGGCCCGCCCCACAGCTAAATATACCAAATCCAGGATCGCACTACAGTGGGGAAAAGGGGAAATGTACCCATGTTGGCCAAGTGCATACATTCCCTGTTAAAATATTCGGTAGTGTGATCCTTCTGTAAATTAATAGTTCAGTATTGTTGTCTTGGTAAATTCAGTTTTGGGTAAGTGGTCTTTCGATCATTAGAAGTAGACCTGCGAGGTGACGTATTGGAGTGCAAACCTTTGTCTCAGTGGGTGATTTCCATGCTAATGTTACTAATAATGCACTGGTTAGATTCCTTAACATGACTTCAGACTTATCTGAGAGTTAATTGTAGGCATATTTCAAATTTGCTTTTAAATCAGAGTTATTGAAGGAGATATACTATAGCCAGAAATTTGTCTAAAGTATTTTGTGGTATATGTGAGTCACCACTGGCGGGATCTGCATGTATTGTTGAAAATTTTCTGTTTATACTGTACAGCAGTTTCCATAATCTCTCCTTTATCCACAAGACACATTGTATAAATTGTGAGTGGTCTGTCTCTTCAAACACATGGAGCGCATTAGCTAAGTTATTAACTGGTTTGCATGTACTTTCAGGCATTCTTCCATGTGTGTTGTTAAACCTTATGTCTGTCAGACTTTCATTGTGGTATTCTCTGGGCGTCTACTTTATACCCTCGAAACACTCTTGCATGACACATAAAGAGCGAATCGCTGATACGTCTTACTTATTAAAGCATGAAAATGTAAACCTCGAACTGTCATAGTCGGCTAACCCACCACCCGCAACTCACTACCGACCCAAACACAATTAAAAAAAACACATAGATACACTAACCAAATCCCTACTTCTAACCCTAAATTAAAGCACCAAAATCCTACTGCTAACCCTACACTAACCCCACACACACAACTGTGTATGCACTACCCTTAACTCCTCCCTAACCCTAAGGTCCGTAATTACCACACACTTCCCCTACGGAACTATACCCAAACAAACTAAATATTCCACACACATACACTTAACAAAACCCTACACTAAACCTTGTATACACTACCTACCTATGCACTTACCTTAACCCCTCCCTAACCCTAAGGTCCGTAACTATCACACACATACCTTACGGAGCTATACCGCAGACGGGCCAACTATGCTATTTCGATATTTCCTCTTTCGCGGTTCGCTCTTTACGTGTCGTGCGATTTCAGATTCGGGTTTTACAGCTTTCGAGAGCTTAAAATAGACCCATTCTCTGGTAGCCGATATATACTCACCTTTGTGATTTTCAGTGTGTGTGATTTCTCCCGAGTATAGTCACCAAATAGTTTTCTTATTATGCAGATTCTATTCACTAAAATATTTTTTTTTATTACCTGGGATGGCATTCACTGTGATAAACAAGTGGCTGGCTAAAATCCAAAGTTTGTATGTTAATTGAAAGTAAGCTTAGGAGAACCTGAAATGTTTAGGTTTCTATGAGGATGGAAACAGGGAGTGGCTGCATTTCAGAGGATATTGGATTTCCCTACTATTTCCTCCAGCCATGATACTTGTCAGAAATGTAAAGTATCTAGTAGTCATTCTGGGTGGAATGCTGACATTTATCATTGATGCTCGAAACCACCTTACAAATACTGTTGTAAAAAATATGTTCCTTTGTCATTACTGACATACCTTTGTGACATATTGCTTTCAATTTCTTTGGTAAAAACTACACCTTAGGTCTGAACAGTCTCATAGCTGATGCCAGTTCAACATATATTGACACCGTCATAACTAAATCCAAGTTATGTGTTTGAGAAATGGTGAAGCAAACTGCAAATCAAGAAGCTCAGCTTAGCAGCACTAACTCTGACAATAGTGACTCCAGTGGAAATGAACAAATAAAGTAAAAAAACAGCTAACACAGCACTGTATAAAATGCTTGTTTAATTTCACAAAAGTGAAAAAAAATGTATGTAAAAGATGAGCTCTTTCATACCAAAGGTGCTTCATCAGATCTAAAAGCAAAATAAACGGTGTTTAAATACAGTTAAAGTTCGAGCCCACCTGGCCAGGTCACATGATCTCAGCAAGGAATTTAAAGGCATATACTCATTGAATCCTTTTTCCTTATTAACTTCCATGTCATATCAGATGTGATAGTAGCAATGCTTTGTATAAGCTTTTTTGTAACCCGGGTATTGAACACTCCTTTAAATTTTTAGTTTTGGAACTACTGAATGTAGGAGCTAGAGGAGGTGATATTAAGACAAAAACAAGGCTTGGAAGTTAAATGGATGTTAATTTTACAATCTGATAAAAATTGTTATATACATTTTTATTTGTTTTTACTTTTGTGAAATTAAAGAAGCATTTTATATAGTGTTATGTTAGCTTGGTCTTTATTTTATTAGTTGCTTTTGAATTTGTTATTGAACCAGCTTTCACCTGCTCAGTTTGATTTAATTTCCAGTGGAACGAAACCATACAGGAAGAAGAACGTTATGCTACCAACACCATCAGCTTTAAATAATGACTTCAGGGATCATACCCACACCATTCATGGGAACACAGCATATAACTTGCATCATGTCCAAAGAAAGATACCACAAGGAACAGACCGACTTCCCATCAACCACTTGCATCTGTTCTCTAGTTGTCAGTCACATGGATTGCCTGTTATAAGACTGGTTTCTAATCTCTGAAGCTAAGTGTGGAGATGTTCAGGTTGTTTGTCTGCATATTTACATATCTCACCAGCTGCTTCATAAATTCCTAAGTAAGAGTTTTCTTAATCTTCTCAGGCAAATTAGAGAAAGCATTTAGCAGGCACACTTTAGTCTTTGCCTTGCTGCTAGGCAAATACAAATTTGCAAAGCAATTTATGCTCCACAAAGATGGCTCTATGCAGAGCTATCTTGAATAATTTATTTAAGCAGTTCAGTAATGCATGTTGAACTCTAGGATGACTTGTTGTGGTCTTCCTTTGCTGAACTGTCTGCTTTCCCTAGCAATCTGATATGTTGGTTATATCAGTCAGGGGGCATGTGACTTGACACTCCACTGAGCCACTTCCAATTGTTTATTTATTTGCATTTTTTAATCTGGGGTAGTCTACTGCGGTGGTGGTGCTGCGGTAGTGTTGTCGCCTCACAGTTAGATGTTGTCTGTTCGATTCTCAGAGCGTCTTCTCTGTGGCGACGTGCATGAACTGGCGTTCCTTCGTTGAAGGTTGTGCGTTAGGCCCGGCAAGCCAGCACATAAAACTCTACTGCCAATCATTAGCGGACCGGAGTTCCGCTGTGGCGACCCTAACCGGGAAAAGCCGAAAGACACAAACAAAATCTGGGGTAGTCTGTATGGGCAAGTTGCCTCTTTTCAGCAGAGGTCTAGGGAGATAAGATTTACTTTTGGTATGTATAGACTAAAACTGATGTAACAAAAATCAAAATTCTGAAAGTAATGATGTATATGCAAAGTAACCTATGTATGAGGTTAAGATTACAGTTGTACAGATGGCAACCAGATTTGACGATTAGTCGTAGATATAGCTGAAAGCATTTTAGCATTTGTAAAGTGAAGTTATGTAGCATTAAAAAATAATGTGTACCTATGATGCAAACTGTAAATAAAAAAAATCAGCATATATCCGTTTGAAAATTTAGGATAACTATTGATTACGGTAGTACACATGGTTATAATTAATGGAAAATATTTGAGAAATGAATGACAAAATATAGTTTTGAAACACCAAAGATAGTAGAGGAAGAGAAGCTTGAATCCAGATTGTCTCTTAAGAGAGACAGTAAAAGAAAAGACAGTATACTTAAGAGTAGCAGCAAAAGAAGCGTGAGTAAAACAAATGTCAAGTGGAATGTGTTAAGGGAAATACGGCTAGATTAAGAAAAGCAGAACAGTGGGAATCCGTGATTGTAGTATTCAGATGACAGTGAGTTTAGGGAGTTATAATGGCTAGTACTAGATCAGATATGTTTACACATGATGTAAATTTTAAGCAGCCAAGTACTAATTATGTTGCAAGAGGTTGTATCCACACGGAGCAGCCATTGCTACTAAATGCATGTAATTTTTGCAGAGCATTTAAGTTTTATGCATCATGTGCATCAGTGCTCCGCATGCAATGCTGAGGCACTTGTAGGACTTGGCACTGTGCCAGTGTTTGTTGAATCTGGTTTCCTGCCTCTAGCGTTGCTAAGTGTCAGCAACTTGCAGTGACTCACACCCTGTTGGCACCTAATGATCAAATATCCTCTGCATCTCTAGCATCCTTTTTAATTTGTGATTAACTATAAATCCTTTTTTGCAGATAAACATAGATTTTGTGACTCCAGCCCACAGTATTCATGCTGACAGAGCTGCCAACATGGAACTAAGATGTAAGGGTTCATCAGAAGCCCTTTCTCAAGTTGAGAGGTGTCAAAAATGGAATGACTGCGCTTCCTCAATAACTTCATTTCAAATGGGGATAATCTGTAGTTAAGAGTTTTTAACAGTATTTGGGCATATATTGGAATGAAAGTATTAAACTGTGGATGTATTCCTTATATTTCACTGTAACAGCACCTTAAGCCACTTAAAAGGCTTGTCAGAAGCAAAAGTATTGATACCACCTCTATCAGCAGTGTTCCACCCCCTTTTTTGTAAATTATTTCATTATGGTTGAACATCTTCCTTCAAATAACTTTACAAAAAAAAAGAAAAGAAAGAAGTCTCAGCAGTGCTGTACTTTTAGTCAGGTTACCCCCTTAAAGAGTGGAAATCATTCTAAAGCAGACCTTCCTGTGGGAAATGCAAACACATAAGTAGAATGCAAGCTTCATGTATGCATTTGAGGCTGAATGAAACATGAAAAAGCAAAAAAGAAAACACAAAATAGAAAAGTGTGTTGGATAATTATATTATTTAAAGTGATTTGTTCATATTCATAAATACATAGAGGCATTTAATGTGTTAAGGTCTGTGATATACTTGTATTGCTTTTATTCCTTGTTTGAGGTATTTTTAATAATAAAAAAATATATATAAACTTTTTATTAAACCATGGTTATAATAAATGTACTATATCCCTCAGTGATGTCCGCTGAAGAATAACCTGGGGTCCATCCGTAGGCTTTAATAGATGCATCTCTGCGCATGCAAGATGGTGTATCCATTGAAGTCTGGAGACACACTCTACGCTTTTTCTAAGTTAATGTCAGTGATATTAAAGTTTACTGCTTAGTGTTAGTGACAAAATCTTGGGGAAAGTGGTATTTTGAAAAATGTATTAACAAAAGAGGAGCAGCCGGAAATGTTTGCCAATAGAGCGAAAATGATGTACGTCACTTTGTATATAACATACTGTGGAACCATAGAAAGTTTGTTTTTACTGTGAGCAAATCACTTTAAAAAACAAATACATGTCTCTTATTTAGGGTATACTTGATAGGTGTAGAACAGTGGTACTTAATCAAAGTTTACGTGTTTGTTTGATGTATAAGCATACATGCACAAATATATGCACACATGCTAGTCAGTTAGAAGTTATAACTTTTAAACAGTATATTACAGGGCTCCCTATTACACTGTCACAGACTCAGGTTATCCAGTGCGTCTTTGTCGATCTGAAAAGTGCGAAAAGGCAAAATAGCTATGCGGCTTTTTAGCGGATTTTTTCCCTGGGAAAGAATTTGCTTGGCCGCTTTCTCTACTTTGCTGTTTTTGACACTGTAGTGCGATCTCAGAGTTGGTATATTTAAGTGGGGGTGTGTAGGGGGTGCAGCCCCCCACGTCGGGGTGTGTGGGGGGCGAAGCCCCTCACATTATGTAATATTTTACAGTTTTTTTTTTTTTTTTTTTTTTTTTTTGGAATAATGATTTTTTTTCCCTTGGAAAAAAATTTCTGTTCTGAGGTTTCGACGTTGTAAGCTTTAGTGTCGTTCGCTCTTCTAACCGTGCAATATCATAATATAGGCCCTATTACAGAGCCTACTGGATGTCAGTGAATACACCTTTGCCATGCTGATCTAGAACAAGGTTGTCCTGTATCCAGTACAGATGAAGGTTGCACTTTGAATGGAATCCATGTTAAAAGTGATGTTTCCGTTGGCAGAACTCAAAAGATATTTACATAAAAAAGACAAGATTAGGTGACCAGCTCTGGGTTCTCTTGTTGTCCAGTCTGGAATATATTGAATCATGATCCAAGTCATTTATTTTTTGCTTTTTAGTAAAGCCTCAGTGCTTACTGTGAAGGAGCTGTTATCAAACCTAATTGATTAGATACATTCATAATAACACAAAGAGAAACCAGGGGAAGTTAGTTAACTAACAGAAAACTATTCCATAAGAAGTGGAAGTCATAAGGCTAACTGGATAAATACTAAATAAGCAATCCTTTTTTAAGGGGACAAGCCCTTCTGCACCTTCCCACACTCCCTTTCTTATATATAACAACTCTATTGCCACAAAACTGCAGAAAAAAGAAGTGTAAAAAGCGCGTCTCACCGATAAGTTCCTGTGAGCAAAAGCAATACATGAGTTGAGCTTGTCCTGTTGTGATTGATGAGTTGCATCCTTGAACATTTTGACATTTTATCACCTGTAGGGAATTCTATTTTCCAATCACAAATAGATGAGCTTTTATGCTAAATGATTGGACTATAACAAAGACCAATTACCTCACCTTACACACACACTCAGTCTCTTGTGACGTGGTCCTTCTTGCAATGTCACTACTTGTGATGGATGACTGTTTCAGCCTGATATAGACAACACTTGACTATCGGGCATTTATGTATATGTGTGTGAAAATGCACATATGTATATATTGTATATGTGTATAAATGTATTGCCTGAAAACTAAGTTTTGCAAAAAGCAGTTTTAAGAAGTCCTGAAGAAAATGCTTCTCGTGTATGTTAGCCACTCTCTACTAGAAGCCTTTTTAAACT